>NW_017387733.1:332507-388350 GCF_001664035.1 Metschnikowia bicuspidata var. bicuspidata NRRL YB-4993 | reverse complement strand
AAAAAAAGATAAACAGACAAAAAACACAGAAAGGACAGAGAATAGAAAAAGAGAGACAAGAATGCTATTTGCTCGCTCACTGGTCTGGCTAATATCATAATAACGAGAGACGAATGAGACAAGAACACAAGACAAGCAAAGGACAAAAAACACGCCATGCAACAAAGGACAACAAAAGAAAACCACTACAGAACAAAAAAGCACACACAAAGACAGGCAAAATACCTCCACGGCAAAACAAAATACCATCCCTGCGCTTGTTGATCTTGGAAATGGCGTGGCGTCCCTCGCGGCCCAGAGCCCGCCCGGGCTGCTCACTCTGCCCAGGCACCCCCGCTTCATTTGCTGCCTCGTCCGCGGCCCCAGCACCGCCCTCGGCCCTCCGGCGTGGCCCCATTTTCCCGCGCCCGCGCCTGGCGCGGTCTCGTGCCGTGGGCCTGGCGGGCAGCCGCGCGCACGTTTGCCAGTGGCCCCAGGGCCGGGCCCCAGGCAGGCCAAGGAGCCCGGCACGCCACGACACACACCTCCAGGCCCGGGCCATGCCTTCCATGCTCAAGGTGCTCTGGCGACTCGTGCACGCCACGCAAATGTTCGCGATCCTCGGCGCGGTCCTCGGCGGCCTGGCGCTCGCGGGTCTCTACACGTTCCAGAACTCGTTGATCTACCCGGCGGCCCTCAACGACGGCCGCGGCTACTGCGCCACGCCCGACGAGATGGAGATGCCGGACTACGAGGAGCTCTTCTTGACCACCGAGGACGGCGTGGAGCTCCAGTGCTACGTGCTTCGCCAGGACAGGGCCTCCGCGGCGTACACCAACAAGACTGTGGTCATTCTCTCGCCGAACGCCGGCAACATCGGCCACGCGCTCCAGATCGTGGCCATTTTCTACAAGACCTTCGGCTACAACGTGCTCATCTACTCGTACCGCGGGTACGGCAAGTCCTCGGGCACGCCGCTGGAGGCCGGGTTGAAGCTAGACGCCAAGCGCGTCGTGGAGTACGTGTCGCGCGAGGACGAGCAGCTTCTGCAGACGTCGCTTGTCTTGTATGGGCGGTCCTTGGGTGGCGCCGTGGCCATCCACATGGCGGCCACGTACCCGCAGGCGGTGCTGGGCGTCGTGTTGGAAAACACGTTCCTCTCGATCCCCAAGACCGTGCCGCACGTCTTCCCGGCGCTCAAGTACTTCACCATGTTCGTCCACCAGGTGTGGGACTCCGAGCGGCTCGTGCCCTTGATCCCGGAGCTGACGCCGCTCCTTCTTCTCAGCGCGCGGAGGGACGAGATCGTGCCCCCGGCGCACATGGACCGCCTCTTCCTGCTCCTGAAGGCGCTGCTGAAGACGTTGCACAGGTTTGAACACGCGTGCCACAACGACACGGTCACGTACCCGGCCTACTGGGACATTGTGCACCGCTTCATCCGGGAGCAGGTCAACCCGGTCGGGTACTAGACTAGAGTCTAGATAACAAGAGAGCAGGAGGGGGTGTACAGGGCATCGGGCGCATCGTGGTCGTTATATATGTTTAGGTATACAAAGAGGGGTCTCGCATACAAAGAGAAAGCTTAGACGGAGAGCTGGGGCTCGCCCTTGGCGTTGAAGGTGTCGTGGGACATGAACTCCAACTTCTGGTCATCGGCCAACTTCAAGACCTTCTTGAATCTCTCGCCGATGGTTTTCAACTTGGCCGAGTCGCAGTCCTTGGTCCAGATGGCGACTCTGTAGCCTCTTCTGATGTTCAACACAATGCCGTTGACCTCGTTCTCGTCGTCCTCGATCGTCTCGCCAATCACGGCCAACAACCCGCGCAACCACAAGTCGTTGATCACGGGGTTGGCTTCTCTCTTGTTGACAAACGCGTACTGCCATCTGCCGCCCTTGGCGTTCTTCTCGTCCTCCCACTCGGGCTTGATGCCCTCTTTGAACAAGTGGTAGTCGGACTTAATTGGCAACTGGTTGGCCACGGGAATCGAGTTGTGGATGCCCCAGAACTCCTCCACGGTGTCGAACGTGATCACCGGCTTCAACAAATCAGCCCAGGTCTCAGACTTGTTCACTTGCGGCTTTGTGTACCACAATGTCCATTTGCTGTTCAAGGGGTGCTTGGAGTTGAAGTCCTTCTTGTTCGACAACACGGTCGTTGGGTTTTCCAAGGTCAAATCTTCGGTTTTCTTGGTCAAGTCTTCGGACATCTGGGCAAGTTAGTATATGGTTCCGAGGCCGTCTCGGCAAGAGTGGGCAGGCTCAATGCAGATTGCGGGTTTTCCGGGGACGCTGGGGGCAACTGGAAAACGGGCAGAGTCATGGCTTTTTACAGACAGGCCGGGCCCGGCCAGCCATTGGCACGTGCACTTGGTGGCGGGCGCTTTTCTTTGTTGCCGAATGCCCGTCAGATGTGGTGGCGGTACGTACGTTGATTTCCTCTGAAGTGCTGGTGTTCCGCTTTGAAAGTCTGCGTTACAAAAATCGATGGTGGAAAAAAGTTCTCATGCGCGTAAACGTGGGACTGCGAGCGCGGGGCGGCCGGGCGTGTGCGCGTATATCTGGGCACGCCCGCGGCGGCCGAGCCTGGACAGCAGGCCGGGCTCCTCCTCGCGAGTCTCTTGCGGCGGCGCCCAGACCATCTTATCTATGGACGTTTGTGTTTAAAATTCAGAAAAATTCGGGGTTCTGGTTCCGGTCAATTTGGCACTCGTTTGGTTTTGGGAAGCTGCGTGTGCACGGGTGCCCAAAGTTGTAGTTGGCAGGATCTTGCAGGGCCGTCTGTCTATATTATATTAGCCATGGTGGCCCTGCAGCTGGCCCGACACCTCCACCAATTGACCAATTGGGCCCGAGGTTCGTACCAAAAACAGGCAAAAAAAATGAAAAAAAGATAGCAGTAATTAGCTGTCGTGGCGATAAGCTCGGCTGTAGTGTGTTTTGTTCACTGGGTGTAAGTATCATCTCGGCCGGGCTCGGCATCTGTTTTTCTGCAAGAGGACGTGGCCCGTCGAACCACGAAACCTTAAGGTATTATTTCTGGTGCCTCAGTAAAAACAGTGTATAGCTGATACCTCGGTAAAAACAGTGTATATCTGTTGTATCAGTAAAAACAGTGTATATCTGTTGTATCAGTGGAAACAGTATATAGCTGTTGTCTCAGTAAAAACAGTATGTAGCTGTTGTATCAGTAAAAGCAGTATATAATTGTTGTCTCAGTAAAAGCAGTATATAATTGTTGTCTCAGTAAAAGCAGTATATAATTGTTGTCTCAGTAAAAGCAGTATATAATTGTTGTCTCAGTAAAAACAATGTATAGCCGTAGCAGTAAAAGCAGTGTCTACATTACGTGAAGCCCGTCGATCCCAAATCGAGGTGCTTCCATGGCAGCAGACATCGACAACATATATTGTATTTTATTACCAAGCGCATTCAGCCGCACATCGTGGACACGCCCGTGGCACTCTTTTCGCCGCTTGGGTCTACAGAGTGCCGCATACGGAAATCCTGATTTGTTCTAGAGCTCGCGTGTGGTTCGTGAGGCGGCACTAGAACCCGCCAGGCGCCCAACATCTGCCCCAAGCCTATAAAAATATCACCCGTGCCCCACCTCACAAGATCCAGTTGACCATTAGCACCAACAACCCCAAAGCGTTGGAGTGCACCGCAGAGCCGCCGGCGGTGATGGTCGTGTGCGAATACGTCCGCATGCCGCCCACGCTCCCACCCAAAGTGCCCATACCAATGGACCCGGACGTGGCGCTGACCGTGGCTTCAGAGTACGTCGACATGAAAGACTGGGTGTATGTTGAGCTGACGGTTTTCAAGACGCCGCCAGTTGTGATTGTCACCCAAACAATGGTGGGAGACACGGAGGTGGTGGTGGTTGTCGACGACGACGACGACGAGGCCGACGTGGTGGCCAAGCCTAGAGCCGAAAGCGCAAGAAAATAGATGAAGGCGAGAACGTGCATTGCCGGATTATACAGCCGCTGGTGCCTTGGGGATGCGTTTCAGGTGGAGCTGGAGGTAGAAATAAGAACCCGTGCTTGCCGTGTGCTCAAAGTTTTGCGTGGTTTGCGTGTGCCCGAAGTTTTGCGTGGTTTGCGAGTGCTCAAAGTATTGCGTGTTTTGCATGGTTTGCGGGTGCTTTTTCGGTGTAGCCCCACGTCGGGGCTTGCGCTCTTCATGCACCAAGCGGCGCGCCCCATGGGCGGAAAGGGCAGTGCGGCTTTGGGGCCTGGGCTCTAGAGCCGCGGCTCTAAATCTGCTGGGCCACCAGGTGGCGGACGCGCGGGGCGTGAGTCGAAATTGCCTTTTTTGGACGGGGCCGCCCGAGCCCAAACAACATGGAGTCTGCGGTCTCCTCGGCTCAGGAACACACAAGCCGAGCGGACGAGGGGTTTACTAAGTGTTCAGAAGATGTGGTGCTAGCTCGAACCGGACATTCTCTGTTATTGCTTTTTTGGTCCGCCGTTTGGCGGAATGGACCGCGGCGGAAGATCCACGCTAGGCCCCATGTCGCAGTCGCGTATGTGGGACAGCAAGAATGTAGAATTCGTGGGAAGTTTGATTTCTTGAATGCGGTCATGTGAATTACGGCGGGATGAAAGCAACAAGCGGGAAAAGGGGCCGATCATCGGCAATGCGTGGAAACCGATTAAATACTGGAAGTCTCGGCGAATCGGGAAGTTGCGGGGCTGGGCCCGAATCTCGCAAGAGAGCTGGGCCTGTATCTCGGAATGCTGAGCCCCGGCGGTGCACATTGGCCACTGGCTACTCTGGAATGTGATCCACTTTGCAAGAAAGCTGGCGAAAATTCTGTGCGCGATGTTGAGGTTAGGGCTGGCTCTAGGGCTGTCTCTCCGAGATTTGTGGCCGAACTTGGGTTTGTGGCTGGTCCGAACATGGCAACCAAGCAAGGATATTATTAGAGCCGTTGCGGCAAGACGGTGCAGCGCGGCCGCACACAGGATCCACTGGACTAAGCCAGGTGATAGCTCTGGGGGCACTGGCTGAGAATCCAGAGGAGTTCATGAATCTGCACGGATTGCTACCCGAGGATTTTTCTTTCGAGGCTTTTGCCATGTTAGAATGTTTTTCCTGTCTCTAATAGCTTTGCCACCTCTAATAACTTTTGCCATGTTAGAAAGTGTTTTCTATTTTAAGTAGTTTTTGCCGTCTTTAGTAGCTTTGCTGCTTCCGAAGCTTTTGCTGTTTTTTAAAATTGAAAGTGTTTGCGCTCTTCAAAAACGTCTACTGTTCCTGATAGATTTTGCTTCCTTCAGAAATTTTTGCCGTCCTCCAGAATACTTTGCCGTCAGCCTTTGCTTTCTTTCGTCGCTTTGGCCATGTTAAAATCATTTTATGTCTTTAATCAATTCTGCAATATTAGGAAGTGTTTTCTGTCTCGCACAGCTTGGGCAAACTTGGAAAGTGTTTTCTGTTTCAAATACTTTTGCCGTCTTTGGTAGCTTTTGTCGTCTTTGGTAGCTTTTACCGTCTTTGGTAGCTTTTGTCGTCTGGGGTAGCTTTTGCCATCTAAGAAAGTGTTTGATATCTTTGATAGAAAGTGTTTCCCTCTTGCATAGCTTTTGCCATCTTTTTTGTCTCCAAGCTGCTTGTTCCTCTGTCACGCCACAGAAGAAAGAGCGGGTGCAAAAAGTCTCGGGTGATTTAATTTCATGGTCATGTTGGGTGGCTCATTATGGCTGGAGGAGCCAGAGCAATGGGATTCTGGCCCGCGTTGTCTTTGGGCTGTAGAGCGCGTTGATATGACATCTGCAATCGGCCCAGCCCATTCCATCCGCAGAAGCGACGGCCAAATTTGGGCCGTGAAAGACGGTCATTGCCAAGCACGTCTGGCCTCTGAGCATCTCCTTTTTGGACCTCCAGCCGCTTGATATTAATCTATTGACATGCGGCAGCGGGCTGTGAATGCACTGCTTTTAATGCTAATTCCAGTGCTAATTCCAGTGCTCATTCCAGTGCTAATTCCAGTGCTAATTCCAGGGCACGACTTATAGTGCGCGAGTTCCAATGACTACTTCAAGTGCGCTACTTCCAGTGCACTACTTCAAGTGCACTCTATTCTCAGTGCGCGGTTCTCTCTGGACTACTCCGTTACACGCCCAACCAGTGCTTTTACAGAGGATCCAGTATGGCGCCCGTCCTCGCTGACTCAAGGAGTTTCAGATCGGGGTTGTGAAACACCGGTGTTGGGCCTTTGTTTCATCTTTTCATAACGCCCCCGGGATATCGGCGGGATTGATCTGTGGATCTTTCGTGGTTCTATCTCAGGAGGCCCTGCGGGTCCGTTGGCGGGGCGTCTCAGAAGTCGTCGAGGACTCGGCCAGCACCTTTAGAAATTATGGGACGAATCTCTCTTTTGTCTCTGGCGTGGCTGTAAACGTTGCGTCTAGCTACTGCCAAAATGCCCCACGTCGTGAACCATCCATATTCCATGGCTTTTTGTGTGGACGGATTCGGAAGATTTTGCAGCCACTTGTCCAGGTCGGCCCGAAACAGTGGTCCGGCGCTAGACCGGCACAGCCCCGGCGCGCTTTTTTGCTGGTGGCCCCGTCTGCGCTTTTGTTGGCCCCGTCGTTTGGCGCGCCCGCCGCATCGATATCCACCAAGCAAATCCGCTCCGGGGCCAGTCTATGTTCCACCATAGCTATTTGGCCCCATAACTCCCTGGCCCCAGGCCTCGCAAAATAGTTCAAGTTGAATTAGAAAAGCCGGCTGAACAACAACACAAACAAGTGAAAACATTTGATCAGATCAAATCAAATCAAATCAAATCAAATCAAACCAAATCAAATCAAATCAAATCAAATCAAATCAAATGAAAAGAAAGCACCGTCACTGGCCTCTGCCTCCAGGCGCCCGCGCACGCTTATGAGCAGGCCCACGCCCAGAGCCTTATCAGGCCCACGACGCAGATTCGCACCTCCTCCGTCCTCCTCCACCACAGTTCATTTCAAACCACAATTCACTTTAACCCCAACACACCAAAGCAAAAAACACCAAAGCAAAACACACCAAAGCAAACACGCCAGACTAAAGCCACCGGCCCAAACCCCTCCTTCTTTCACTCCCACATACACCCGCTCGTCAGGTGACCCAGCGCCCGCATGAGCCTTCCACGTGACATCGCCTCCAGCCAGCGGCGGAGCTCCATGGCCAAAATCGCCCGTTCGCCGTGGGCAGCCTCGCCCGGCGGCCTGGTGCCCCGCCACTCGCCCTCGGTGGCCAGCCTGCTCCATGGGAACACGCTTTTCATGAAAAATGACGCCAGCTCCGTGGCCTCCAAGACGGCCGAGCCGCACTCCAAAAGCACCAGTCCCAGCTCCGAGCAAGACGTCCCCGACGCTGCCCGACGGCCGCTGGACGCCAAAATCGCCGAGCTGGTCCAGCGCCACTTGCGCCCGGACGCCGAGCTGGCGCTAGCCGCCGAGGGCGCGGACGTCACACGCCACATCTACCGCTTCGGCACCGACAAGCCGCCGCTCCAGCGCTCCAAAAGCATGTCGCTGGTGACCGGCCAGGACGAGTCCCGCCGCGGCTCTTCGGCCAGCTCGCTCAACGTGCCCGGCGGGTTCCGGCGCCAGTACGTGTTGGCGCACTCCGGCAAGCGCCGGCCCACGTTGCTTACTCGCAACTTCGTGGAGTTCCTCAGCATCTACGGCCATTTTGCCGGCGAGGACCTCGAGGACGATGACGCCGTGGCGTGCCACTACTCGCCGTACAAGTACGACGCCGGCAGCGACGAGGAAACACCGCTAGTACCGCGGACGCCCGACAGCTACAACCCCGCCGGCACTGCCTCGGACGCCAAGGCGTACTTCTTGCTTGTCAAGGCCTTTGTGGGCACCGGCGTCTTGTTCTTGCCCAAGGCGTTTGCCAGCGGTGGGCTTGTTTTCCTGGCGGCCATGTTGTTCCTGTTTGGCTTGCTTTCGTACTGGTGCTACGTGGTGCTCGTGTACGCGAAATTGGCCCTGCGCGTGTCGGGCTTTTCGGAAATGGGCCGCGTGTGCTACGGCACATGGTTCCAGCAGTTGATCTTGCTCTCCATCGTGCTCTCCCAGGTGGGGTTTGTGGCCACGTACATCGTGTTCACGGCAGAGAACTTGCGGGCGTTTCTCGTCAACGTGTCTTCGTACGAAACCGCCGACTGGAACATCGTGTGGTTCATTGCATTGGAGGCCTGTGTGCTCACGCCCTTGAGCTTGGTCCGCGACATCACTAGGCTCTCGTTGCTGGCGCTCTTGGCCAACGTCTTCATCATGGTGGGGCTTGTGACCATCGTGTGCTTCACCGCCATGGAGCTTCTCGGAAACAGCCTCCAGCCGGGCCCGGGCGTCCACTACCTCTTCAACAAGGACGAGTTCTCGCTTTTCGTCGGCGTGGCGATTTTCGCGTTTGAGGGCATTGGGCTCATTATCCCGATCCAGGAGTCTATGATCTACCCCGACCACTTCCCGCGTGTTTTGCGCAGCGTGGTGTTGACTATCTCCACCATCTTCGTGTTCGTGGGCGGCTTGGGCTACCTCACGTTTGGCGACAAGATTGACACTGTGATCCTCCTCAACTTGCCCCAGAACTCGCCCTTCGTCATCTTGGTCCAGCTTTTCTATGCATTTGCAATTCTTTTGTCGACGCCGATTCAAATCTTCCCCGCTGTGCGGTTGATTGAGCTGCGTGTTTTCCCTCCGTCCTACTCGGGGAAGGCCTCCAGTGGAGTCAAATGTATGAAGAACCTCTTGCGGCTGGCGTTTGTGATTCTCACTTCTGCCGTTGCTTTCTACGGCGGCAAGAATTTGGACAAGTTTGTGTCCTTCGTGGGCTGTTTTGCGTGTATTCCATTGGTATACATGTACCCACCCATGCTTCATTTAAAGACGTGTTGCGACTATCAAAACGCAACGTCCAACAGACGCAAAATGTTTCTTATGGCAATGGTCGACTATACAATGATTGTTTTGGGCGGAATAGCCCTAGTGTACACGACCTACGATCTTCTCACCCACTAAGGTTCCAGGTGGTGCCACCGGGCTCTGGACTCATGCAACTTGTAAAATTCATCATAGGGGTTTTTTTTTTCATCTTTTAGCATCAAAGACAGCATCGTGGGCATTTCCTCTTCCAAAGTGATCGTTTTTTTTTGTCGTGCACTCTATTCATAGACCTATATTCAGCAGAACTATTCAGTCGTTTTGATAGTGAAAACATTCATAAGAGTCCTACAGTTGGGAATTTGTTGTTGTGTCACGTACTTCAACGTTTCATTGCGAACAGTTCCTTCACAGACATACAGTCGTCTGCGAATAGAGTCATGTCAGTCACGCAGAGATATGCTAGGGTCCTCAGCAGGTGTCTCACATGGTGCATTTTCCTACTGGTGTACCTTTCTTTCATATTAGTATCTCAATCTGCCAACATAATCAATACGACTTTGTACTAGTAGTTCTCTATAGCCTCGAACATGCTTGCACCTGGTTCGGCTTTCGTGTAGTTGGAACTCCGGTCCTCCCGGGTCTACAGTACTACAACTCTGGTCTCAAAGTCTTGATTGACTATACCTTTCATCTAGTTGCACTCTCATCTTGCGCCCACAAAAACTGGTTTCTGGCGCTCATCTATCCCACCAAGTAAGCAATATAAAGCCTGGAACTCGGCTGGCCTCTTTACTCGTCCTCAAGAGCTTTGGCAATTGCTACCCTGGCATCATGGACCAGCTTTTCCAAGTCTACTTTCGCCTGGTCTCGCAAAATCCTGGCGTCCTTCACCCACACGTTGGCAGCAGACACCAACTCCTGTTGCTGCTCATAAAGCTCGGGTAAATTGTCTTTTTCCCACGCACAGAGCTTGCCCTTAGAAGCCAAATAAGTGAGAGGCATGTTGTACTTAAGCGAAAGGCCCGCAGCAAGCGACGAAGCCACAAATCGGAGCGGCAAGGCTCTCTTGGCCACAAACACATTGGTGACCAAGATCGGGAACACGAAGTTCAGCACCCCGGGGAAAACCGGGTCCACGATCGTCTCATTTAGTTTCGTCTGCAAGTTCTGCCACTCGTTACAAAACGCCGTTTTCTGCGTGCCGAGCTCAGCAATCATCACGCTGGTTTTTTCGTGCACAAAGTGGCGGAATTTGTTGGCCTGTTTCTCCAAATAGGGCGTGGTCCGAACTCCCATGCCGTCGACAAACGAGATGTTGCCATGCGCAGACTCCCGTTCTTTGAGCTCAGGCTTGATCTCCGTATTGACCCCGGGCTTTGTGGTCACGACCTCGTCGTCCTCGTAAAACGATCTGCGGGCCATTTTGTGGTTTCTACGTGAAGTCTCGAGCCTAATTTCAATGAGAGATCTTGGAATCCAGATATTCGTGCTGTATACAGGCCCATGCCGTGGGTGGTTTTTCACCTGGTGCGCGCAGCCAATTTGCTACTGGGTCATTTGTTATATGCCGAGCACACGCCATTTGAGGTGGTCTATTGTTTTGAACCTTTCCTACATCTCATATTTAGTGGCGACTCTTGGTGCCCAACTCTTTGAAGGAATTTTTCGGGGCTTTTTGTATTTGGTTCTTTTGACACCTCACTTGGTGATAGACCCACCAGCATAAGCCGACGTGTTGGTGTGAGCATAAAGCAGTCATGTTGGCCACAGAACCAGTAGCTAATTAAGTAGACGGTAAAAATGATAACCACAGAGAAAGGGTATTTCAGTACATGTCAAGAAATGCTCAATCTCAATCAATAGACAGATAATCGGTAGAATAGGGTGCTGTGATCATTATAGAATACTCAGGCAAATCGTTAGATGCTAATCATGAATTGAGGAGAGAATGTCATACCTGTATGAAGAAAAACCGAGAATATATGAATTACAATGTAAGGAGGATATTCAGACCTATAAAGTAGACGTCCAAGTCATAGGCCGTAGATGCAATTGTCAATTGGAATAGAGAGACTTATTAGCTATAATAACACGACATGTGGGATCAGAAGAGTAGACAGAAATACCAAAATAATCGAGCGAAGCATCAACTCAAGCAAAAGAATCTGTATCTTTGTGAGCATCTTAAAAAGCAGCAGAGGTATATGCGGTATATTCAGGCTCACGGAACCTTCATTGCTCATTCTTTAAACTAGTGATTGAAGTGACACCCTTACTAGGGCCACAGGCACGAAGGGGTCGTTTGGCATATCTCTATATTCTCCTTTGTTCAGTTTTGCAAATATCTAGCTACTATAGTGAGAATAGCCTGGCTGCTTGATCATACATAGACTTTAAAAAAAAAGCCTTTATTTGCTTAAAGGGGATTCGAAGACTTAAGCCAACCTTTCAAATTATTCATACCTGGATATCTCACAAAACTACGAGGTCTTCTTATTCAAACTCGTCCAGACTCTAGCCACTCGATACAGACATACTCACCATAACGGGAATCTCCTATAGGTTCTTTCTCTAAGATTTGTCGCTGTGTAATACTACGGATCCCAAAGTCAGAATACCATATAGTCGCTTCTACTAAGAGGATGCGGTTGTCTCAAGATTCATTAAAAATTGCACACATTCATACTCGAAGCCTGAGGTGTCGCATGATTCAGGTGACACAATGGCTGATTTTCAACAGATTGCTTCTTTTCATCGTTTTCTGACAATTCAATTATTTTGTTGATCTAGGAATGAAGGCCCCATAAGCGATTTGCTGATGTCTCTCGTCATCATGGAAGATCGAGCCACTATGATCTTGCCCATACAAGGATGGCGCTTACACTCCAGAATGTCTAAGATGTCTCAGGTATAAAATGAGTCTCATTTATTGGAGATTGTTGAGTATTTACCTGTGAAATATTAACGTCATCATGAAAAAAGACTGTTCGAGTTAGTTCCGCACAAACATGAATTTGCCCCACTTTTCATCGGTACATCCTTCCAGGTATAAGGGTTTCCCTGTCTTAGTGCTTCTTGAGGAAACTCCGTTTCTTCTTTTTCTTCTCTTCTGGTGGCGGGGCAATACCACCGAGTGGTTTAGCCGGCACCTCCGCCACTGGCACGTCTAGTCGTATATCCTTCAGACTGTCTGGTGTAGAGGGTTTGGGCGAATCCTCAGATATGCTCGCGTGCGATGTCAAAGAGTTAGAGTTAGATGACACGTTCTGATTCACGGCGCGGGGAAACCCCAGGTCCAGGCCCGGCCGTGCTAAATTTGCACCCAGGTACGACTTTCTCGCCTGTCCAATTGGCGGCGAAGACTGGGGGATATGACCACCCCCCGTGGCGTGTTTCGGCTTTCCACCATTGGCCGCAGGCATGGGCATCCCGCCACGGCCTCCATAGTCAATATTAAGTGCCTGATCTGGAAACGCCGAGCGTCGACTTCCTTTTTTAGCAGGATAGCCTTGGGGCACAGCGTGCATAGTTTGATTTACCAGATACTGCAGTGAGCCTTGGCTTTGCATCTGTTGATGGCCCATAGGCATCTGTTGCTGACCCATAGGCATCTGTTGATGGCCCATGGGCATCTGTTGCTGGCCCATAGGCATCTGTTGCTGAAACGCCAAACTGTTAGACCGGTGTTGCATGTTTTGGGGCCCTGCGCTTTGCAGAGCTGCATTATTATGTGCCTGGTTGTTCTGAGGCGGTAACAGGCCGGCGTAATTCACGCTTGCCGGGCCGCTAGCGTGAGACAGAATCCTTGGTCTCTGCGGCTGCATCTGCGGATTAAACAGAGCTCCATTTTGCTGGTACCTCTGTGGGTTTCGAAGCGTGGGTGGGAGCGAATTTTGTGGAAACCCATTCGGAGGCAATCCGTGTGGCGGGCGCTGCTCGTGGCCCATTGCCTCGTACTGTTGGCTATATGTATGG
Organism: Metschnikowia bicuspidata var. bicuspidata NRRL YB-4993; assembly: GCF_001664035.1. Lineage (NCBI taxonomy): Eukaryota > Fungi > Ascomycota > Pichiomycetes > Serinales > Metschnikowiaceae > Metschnikowia > Metschnikowia bicuspidata. The sequence goes on along the minus strand of NW_017387733.1, from coordinate 375,494 downwards.
GGGCCCGTTGGGGCAAATGGCGGGCGCAAGTTCTGTCCACCATTATTAAATCCATTCTGTCCATTGTTGAAGCCACCGTTAGGGTTGTGCTGCCCATTGCTATATCCACCATTGGTGAAATTATTCTGACCGTTGTTGAGGCTACCTGGCATGTCATTGGCGGGCACGCCTGCTTGATATGCTGGCTGAACAGGATGCGCCAAAGAAGAATCATGAAGTTGCTCTGCGCTCTGAGCATCATAGTAAAGCTCGCGCTGAGTACCAGGCGCCTGCAGCAGCGACGTACGGAGCTCTCGCTCCCTCTGAGCCAAGGCCTGTTCTCTGCGCTGAAGTTCCTTCTCTTTCTCAGAGAGATCACCGGACGCATGTGGGGGGCCAGGCTTGCTGACAGAGTTTGATGGCGTACGTGTGGCTGGTGGCCCCACGTCCCCATTTAAAGCAGCGCCGTAGACTGCCACGTGTGAAAGATCTGAGAGATCCGGAGACTGCATTTCCAGGAGAGCGTAGGTCCTGCTCTTGGGTGCCTCCATGTCGCTATTCTCTGAGCTAGAAAGAGGAGCTTGCGCGTTGGCTTCAGTATCGGGAATTCCGTCTGTATAGCCGGCCAGGGTTTTCAGTGCTGGCTCCAGACGATGCTGTTGGCTTTGCTGCTGTTGGGTCCATGCAGCCTCCGCTTGCATGACACGTGCCTCCAAGCTCTGAAGCATTGACGACTTGCCCTGCAAATTTGAGTCTAATTCCGCCACTGCGGCCTCTCTCTGCTGTTGGATGCGCGCCAACTCGTCGATTTTGCTATCGTAGAGTCGAGTTTGCTCTTCAAACTTGCGCACAAGCTCGTCCTGCGCTTGTTGCCTCTGCGAGAGGGAGGTCTCTAGTTGTTGCATACGCAATTGGCGGTCGCGGTACTGGGCGTCGGCGGTGTCGCGTTGAGTTTTTAAGTTGGCCAAGTCCGCCAGCAAAACGTCCATTTCACGGACGCGGGCTGGCAGTGAGCCATGTTTCCGCGTGAAGAAGACCGATTCTGTGGCATTCATCTTGAGCAACTGACACACGATGGAGTATAAGTTTTCCAAGTACGGCGTGCGCACAGCGTGGTCGTCGCCCAAGAGGATGGGCTGCAACAAAAGCAAATCTACGTCAACGTCCATCTGATGGAAGAAGCTGTAGAATACAGTATTGGAGTCACGGAACTCTGGCGATGCCGGTGCGTCGGCCACCGGGAAGTGTGCCAGCCAGTTCTTCATGATGTTGGCCTCGTTCTCATAGCCCTTAATGAGCTTGCAGCCCATTTTCTTGATGATCTTGAATAGCTCGTTAACGAGGCCAGAGATCAATGGCTTGGCCAAGATCTGTTTGCTCAAGCGCGCTGGAAACGGCTCCTCGAAAAGCACCAGCAACGGGTTCAACACGATGCGCGGCAACGCAAGCTTCCACTGGTATGTCATGAACTCTTGTGGGTTGCTAGAGCGGAGGAGACTCACATGGCCAGACAGGTGCTCCTGCACCTTTTGCAAGAGCTTGTAGAATTGGGCGTATGTTTCCAGGTCCCGCACCAGGGCCGCCGCCTTCAGCTCCGGCGTGCACGAGCCCAAATAAATGCGCTGGTCCTGGTTCAACACCGCGTGTACAAACGTGTTGGAGTAGGGAAAGCGCCGCACGTCCGCCTCGTTCATGATGGAGCACACGGCCGCGGCTTTGCTCGGCAAGCTGGACACCACAAACGGCTCCAATTGCACGTATCCCGTGGACTCCACCACCACGAGTGCATCTGCATGCAAGAGTGGTGCCACGGCTGTACACGTGTCCTGGAAACTTTGCAAGTTGGACACGCTGAGGAGCACCACGTCATACTTGCGCTGTGGGTCGAGCTGGGCCAATGAGTTTGCCAGGAAGTCGGGCTGGAAGACGCTGTCTCCGAGCAGCTCGGACTGCCAGCGCACCGGCGCCAGGACATCTATGGCTGTGGATACGACGGACACGGAGCATGCTTGCGTGGACTGGAGCCGCCATGCGTAGAAGCACAAGTTGGGGTTTTCGCCCACTAGTTCAGTTAGTATGGGTCACAAGACGAGCGGCAAAACAGCTGTGGCACAGCAAAAAAAAAAACAGTTTTTTTCCACAGCATAAGCCAGGCCTGCTGGTGGTCCGGTGGGGCCACGTCACTTGGGCGGCCCGGGCCGGGAGATGGCCGGTTGTTGGATGGCAAACGTACCTGCGAGGATCAGCAACGCCATGATCGGAAGAGGCAGTAGAAAAAAGAAGACGGCTGCACGAAATTTTCCGCTGGTGGTCCTGCGGTATTTCTAGAGCTAAAGTGGGAGTGGTGTGGCCGGAAGGGTTTTTTTTTCTCGTCCTTGGCAAGCTCCGGTGTCTGGAGCAGCAAGGTGTCAGCGAGCCTCAAGCACGGGGAAGGCGCGGGCAGGAAGCCCACAGGCCGCAGCTTCGTGCAGCGAAGCCAGCGGCGATCGCGGCAGGAACAGAGCGGCCGGGGCCGGGAAGCGAGACGGGGCCGCGGCGGCTATTTTTTTTTTTTGGTGCTGCAATTTGGCTGCGGATTTTGGATCCCGCACTTTTGGGATTTCCGGGCCCGGGGGATTTGTGGTTGAGGCTAGCCGCTGTCTGACTAGATGTGAGTTCTGGACTGGCGGTTAGTATTTCGGGAGATTTTTGTTGCTTAGGAGTTGGCTGTGTTGGCTGGCTTTGTTGATGCTCATGTGGCGGTCATTTGTGAGTGGGCTGTGTAGTTTGTATGAGTTGTTCAAGGTGTTTATGGGTGTTGTGGGGTGGTTGACTAGATTACGGTGATTTGTTTGTGAATGTTGGTTGTGAAAATTTTTGTGAATGTTGGTTGTGAATTCTTTGTGAATGTTGTTTGTCAATGTGTGACTTGCTTACATCTAGTTGGTGGATCTATGTTCATGACTTGCTGATCATGATTGTTGTGACTTGATTCTCATGACTTTTTGTGTGTGACTTATTGCCTACGACCGAAAATGTGGTTTGCGAAAACAGTGTTATGGTGGTCTTAGCTCATGTTGCATTGTTTGAACGATGCGGGTATAGGCGATCTGCTGGCGCACAGTGTGCCAGTGGAGCCGGGCCAGGGCCTATTCTTTATTTTCTGAAGCTCTGTTTTGGGCGTGGGGCGCGATTTCGGGGTGGCTTCAGGAGCAAGGTACGCAGGACCCGTGATGAAACGGCCCTAGGTAGGCAGGACCCGCGATGGCAGGCCCTAAGCCTTGCAGAGCTGTGGGCAGTCACTCATTTGGCCGTGCCGCCACGCCCCGTGATCTTTACTTTATTCTGGGGGCAATTAGCTTTGGAATTACCAATGCTGTCACTTTGGATGTGTCATGGCGGCATGTGTAAAGAGCCAGGACTGGGGCGGGGGGCTGGGGCCGTCGCCGGAGTTTTTGATCAGTGGCGCGCTTTGATTTGCTGATGCTCTCTTAATCAGTAGGGCCCTATTTATTAGTGGTGGCCTTTTAATCGGCAGTGCGCGGCACTCCAAGTCCACTGCACTTGCATGAACTGTTCAGCTGTTCAGATTCTCGATCGCAGATTCCCGCCCCATCGTTAATTCTCGTTCAGACGCGGATTCTCTCCTTGCTGCGGTCGGTTATTCGCTTCCTCAAGCGCCCTTTATGAATCCCCGCTCCTTGTCAGCAGTCTCTCTGATTTTCGCCACATGTCTGATTTTCCTTCCTTTCCTGTACTCGACCCATTCTTGTTTCAGCATGTGGCCGTCCTTCTGGCCCGCTTGCTGTGGCCCGGCGCGCGGTAAAATATAGCGTCCTGCAGACGCCCGCCTTGGGCCTCTGCTCTAGCCGACGGGCGTGCGCGCAGCCCTGTTTCCGTACAGGCTCACTAATTTAGCCTTCGGACTTTCGGTTTGGGCATCGTGTTTTTAGGACTGGCTGCCTTTGTTTGCGGCTGCCGGTTACCATCAGGCTCTGCCAACACCACCCTGCCAAAAGTGGATTTCCACAGAGTCTCGCGGCTTTTTTTTGTGTCCCCATTAACGCTTCTTGGTCTTCCAATCGTTTCAGGGAACGCAATGAAACGCAATGAAAATGCGTCTCATCGGGGCGCGGCAGATGGCCCGCCTAATGCTCAACATATTCCAAGCTGATGTATGATCAGGTAGCACAGAGATTTCCCATGAAACTCGCGAAAAGGGGGTCTTCACAAAAAGCAGGTACCCAACAGACTTGCACTTTAATCACTGTTCAGAATGGTCTTTCCTTCATCCTGAAGTTTCTGGCTTTTGCTCATTTTGCTCCTGCGTTGCTGAATGTGCTGTCGGCTGAGATCCGCACCAAGCCGAATTGCATCCGGTGATACCGGGTATTTAATACATCAGCGACGTTTTTCCAGTGTTTGGCTGGCTTGAGTCTGCACTAAGGTATTTCTATTTTTGGCTGTTTCTGGAACCATCACCTATTGCAGCTGCCCATTTTGAAGGTTTTTTATGGTTCTTTTTTTGTCTGATTACAGTTTTTCATTTGCATTGCGCTCATCTTCAAGTTCGTGGGGCCGAATCGAGCCCACGCAAAGCCCGCGCACAAAAAGCCACCAAAAGCCTAAACCACGTGACAGCCTTGGTGGCCTCGGAAAATAAACGGGGTTCTCCTTCACTCCGCCGCGTGGCATCCACATTCACTTTTTTCCTCCAAGCCCGGACGCAAGCGTGTGTCACGTGACTGACTCCAAACCATCGTGGGTGGAGCTGCCCATTGCTCGAGCAATTTCAACACTACTCTGACTTTTACGCTTTCACTCGGTATCCCTTTTTTAAGTTCCTTTTTTCTTTATACTTTCCCTTCCACTTCACACTTGCTCCCTCTTTATATTTTCTCTCGCACTCCACTCTTCCCTTTCTCCATATTCGGCCGCTCTTCATATTTTCCTTGTCTCGCCTTCCTACCCTCCGAGTCCCGCGTTCCTCCCGGCCATCCGGGCGTGCCATGCTCAATTTACGTCCAGCGCGGTCGCCTCACAAAAAACAGATTCTCTTCACAACCACTACTCTTTTCTTCTCCATGGGCCTTCCCAGTCGCGTCACCGAAAAACAGTTTTGATTTTCTTGGTTAGATGCTGCTGGCTGGTTTTGCCGGTCTTCCTTCGTGCTGACTGATCGGAACCTAGCATGCTGGCCTGCAGATTAAGTCAAGTTCGGGTGTATCTCCGGGTGATGAGGCAACCTCTGACTCACTCGGTCATAATCCCTAGCATATTTTCGTAAACATGCGTAGAGTATATGTAGCTGGAAGCAATTGTTGTGTTTCGTCCTCTTTGTCTGTCTCGTACCTGAAGTTCCTTGTCCCATGACCAGTGCTGGCCTAGACAGAGATTCAGAACACTGGCTCAAAATAAATGCAGATCTGGGACAATTCCTACATGGGCACCGGATCCAAATCCCCGCCGTCGAGCAGCTGTCATTTTCGTTGGTCGCCATCAGGCTTTTTCTGGAGAAAGTTTCAATTCAATCTACTACAACATTGCCCCATTCAACCAGGTGTCTCGCGCGAAACCAGACGCGGTCGCCTGATAAGCTCATTCTCAGAACCTACCAAGCGATCCCCATCTGCCGTCTTTTCTCGTAAAATGCGTGGCAACTTGATTCTTCTAGAAGGCTTGGACAGGTCGGGCAAATCCACGCAAGCAGAACTCCTCTCGCTGCGGCTCCAGGCCTCCTTGGTGAAATTTCCAGACCGGTCCACGCCGGTTGGAAAACTCATCAACGAATATTTGACGAATCTGGACTTCCATCTCTCGGACGAGACCGCCCATCTCCTTTTTAGTGCGAACAGGTGGGAATTGGCCTCGTCTTTGGAAGAAAAACTACAACAGGGCACCACCGTGGTCATGGACAGGTACGTGTACTCGGGCATAGCGTATTCGCTTGCCAAGGAAAATCTGAGGGGCCGTGAATGGCTATCTAGTCCAGACCGCGGGTTGCCCAAGCCGGACTTGACTATGTTCTTGACCATTCTGATGGACGAGTTGGCGCTGCGAAAGAACTGGGGTCAGGAGCGGTATGAGAAAACGGCGTTCCAGCAGAAGGTCAGGGAATGTTTCATGGACATCTTGCGGCCCGAGGAAGACCCCACTGTTGAAATTGTGGATGTGGGGCATCTTCTGATCGAGCAAGTCACGCACAAGTTGTGGCAGCTAATCGTACAGAGGAACCTTGATGTGCCCTCCAGTCAGGCATTGGCGAGGCTCAGTTGAGTATGTGCTGTCTGCGGTCCATTGCTGGAATATTAGACAGCCATGGTGTTTATTGTGGCAGACTCTGCCATAGTATCTATTCTGTCGTGGCAGACACAGTCTTTGTATATATTCATTCATGGCAGACACTGTCATAGTATCTATTCTTTCGTGGTAGACACAGTCCTTGAACGATATTTTGGTTGCACTGTCAATCATATTCTTTTTGTGGCAGACAAAGCCATTAAATCCATTCTTCTCGTGATGGAGAGTCCTGTTCAAGCTCTGGAAGCCCTTGTCCTTCCTGATTCCCGAACCCATCGCCTTGATTCACTGGAACCCCTACAAAGCTAGCTTAATTTTTGAAAGCATTCTAGGCCGAGATCTCGTCGATGTGCTCGAGCCGCTGCAAGACTCTTGTTTTCAGGGTCTCCAAGAGCTCGCCCCCTAGAAACACCTCGTCGATCACGGTATACAACTTGTAGAAGTTGAACACCAAATCGAGCTCACACACATTGTCGAAGTACGTGTCCAAGATCTCGACAAAAAAGTGGATGTACTCCAAATAACTGAGCTCGTTGTCGATGAAGTCGATCAGCACTATGAAGTAGAGCCCCGCATACCGTCTATAGACCAACTTGTTCTCGCGTAATTCGACGAAATTGCTCTGGTGCTTCAGGTCCCGTGTTGACACAAGCCGGTGCACCTCGTTGACTGTCTCCTGTTTGTGTGCTTCTGTGTGTATGTTGTTGTACCATTTGGCGAGCCGGGTTTTGCCTTGACGGTTGAGTATTAGAACGTAGTGAATCATGGTGGCAATGGAATGTGTGAAGAGTCAGATGCGTTGGGCAAATGACCAGAAAAGTTTTTTTTATTAGGTTGTGTTTGGATGTTGTTTTTGTGGTGTGCTTAGATGTTGTTTTGTTGGTGTGATTGGATGTTGGTCTTATGGTGTGCTTAAATGGGATGCTAGAATGGGGTGCTTAAATGGGGTGCTTGGCAGATTACAACGATTGTTCTTCAATGTATCTTGCTCCAAGCTTATACGATTGACGTCTTGGTGCAAAATGAACCAGCTGATTATATCCCCAGATCTGTAAGTTTAAAACGCAAGGTTGTTCTTATGATTTCCCTCGATTAGTCTTGCACGATTTCAGTAGCGACATTTAGGGCCGAGCTCTCAGTGCCGTACCAATGCTATGCGTCGAGCTAATAATTGGCACCTCACAAAACTGGCATCTCCATATTTCTCTAGCCCCTTAAGATACTTCACCAATGATCAACTGCTATTGACGATGTCAAAAAAACCGAAAAAAAAAATTAACCAAACACTCACCGTCTGTGGCCTTCTCCCCCATCTATAACCAGGCCCTAAGGGCGGAGCCAGCTGGCCCTAAATTGTGCGCGACCGGGCCTGCCCCAGACTTTGGAGTTCGGTCCGCCTCAGTAATCTACATCCCAAGAAACAGACAAAAGTAGAGGCAGTTAGACTGAACCCCACCTTGTATTTCTAGTTCAGAAAAATTAGAAAAGTGTGTTCTGGTGTTTAATCCAACTCCTCAAAAATGGAATCGATGGAAGAGCCTTTCAAACAATATGAGATCAGAGAAGGTATAGTTTTCCTATTAGAGCTCTCCGACGCCATCTACACGCCAATCCGCCGGCTCAAAAACCAGACCCAGATCGGCGAAATCTTGTCTTGTATCAATGACTTGCTCTCGGAAATGGTCATCACCTTCCCGAACAATGGCGTGGGGATCTATCTCTACAATTGTAGCACCACAGGCTCGAAGTATGCCAAGAACTCGGGCCTCAACAAGATCTTTTCGCTAAACGATCTCAACAGTTCCAATATGAAATTGCTCATTAATACGATGAAGGATGACGCCCATGGCGGTCACCCGCTCAAGCAGCGTTTCCGGCCTGTCGACAAGCCCGGTGATAATCTACATACGGTGCTCAAGACCGTGCTCCGGGAGTTTCAACGAAAGCCCCAATACAACCGCAAAAAGTTGTTTTGGTTCACCAACAACGATAGGCCATACATCAACGAGAAGTTGAAAGACAGCTTGCGCACAATGATCAGCGATTTCGAGGATAACCAGATCCACGTGACTCCGCTATTCTTGGACACCTTTACTGACAACGAACAGCACCGGCCAAAGCCTTTCGACGCGTCCTTATACCAAAACATTTTTCTCAATACAAATTATTTGAGACCTGCCGAGTCGCTAGATCCGGATGCCGAGTTTGGTGCAAAGAAAGATCCCATGCGATGGCTGAAAACAACTGTGTCCTCGCAAATCCGAGATTCCATTTTCCGGCTCAAGGAAGTGAAGCGCGTCCAGTTTTCCTGTGATTTGGTTCTCAGTGACGGGCCCGAAATCGGTGGGCGGCTCGGCTGCTCTGTCAAGGGATACACCTTGTATAATCACGAGCAAATCAGGCTGTTCAAAAAGGTAAGCACCGAAAGTGGCGAGATAAGAATGGCTCACACCGACACCAAGCGCCTCAAAAGCGGTACAACAAAGGAACTCGACCCCCACAACCTTGAGAGCAACATGGCCATATATAAGGGCGTTCCGGTGAAGTTTTCCAATGACGAGTCCGAACCTCAGGAGAAGATCTTGCTTTTAAAACCGGAGGTACTTGATTTCATGGGCAGGTATTCTTTTGATCACATTCCAAAGGATTACAAGCAAGAGATTGATGGCGAGGCCAGTGTTGGGGACTGTGACGACGAGACTACCGGGGAGCAAGTCGAGTTTTCCAACGCCCCGTACTTGAAACTCTTGTGCTTCAGAAAATTGCGGAAGTTTCAGCCCTATTTCAACATGAAACCTCCGCTGTTTGTGGCAGCGGACTTGAATGATGGTTTGAGCGGGTCGCTGACCCAGGGCGGCTACTCAAATTCGTTCGACACCTTCAAGACATTGTACCAATCTTGTGTACGGCTCAAGAAGTATGCCATTCTTTTTGGCTGCACGAAAAGGACATCCAACCCAAACTTATACGCCCTTTATCCCACAAACATCTCCGGGGAGTCAACCAGCAAGACGCCCGACGGATTTCTCCTATTCAATCTCCCATGGTTGAGTGAAATCCGAAGTCTACCGGACCACATGTTGACTAATGATGGGGGAAAGTTTATTCCAGAGCACGAGGATCTTAAGCCCACACAGCTCGTCACCTTGTACGGAAAGCTCGTGGACCATATCCAACCATGGGCTGGCTATGAACCGAGCGCCTATGAGAACCCGACTTTGCATTATTTCTACAAAACAATAAAGCAGGAAGCGTTGCAGTTGGATACTGAGCATGAGGACCTGAGTCTACAAGCAAACGATTGGAGTGTCCGTGAGCTTCTAAAATTCCGTAAGAATATAGACGCGGAGAGAGATGTTCAGAGCACGTTCCGATTTCTCAACCAGGTGTTGGGAAAAATTGATAAGCAATATTCGACCAAGCGTGAGGCTGATGCTGAGACGTCTGCTTCGAAGAAACGAAAGGTCGAAAGTTTGAGTGAGGCTGCTGTGATCACCGTCTGGAAGAACGATACCTGGAAAAATGTGAGAGTGGATCAGCTTCGCGAGTTCATGAACCGATATGACGGGATTAAGAAGGCTTCCCGCAAAACCGACATGATCGCCAACATCATCGAATTTCTAGAAAGCAAGCGCAGGTAAGCAATGTAGTGTTGAGTTAGCTAAAGTGCGTCTTGAGATATGCTAGACATGGTGTTTTGAGCATCCACGGATGGGCAATGTGGGAACGAAACGATTTGGTATTACGCTTGAAAGAATAGCACTATTATTGCCTATGGGTGTATTTTATTAGGCTGAGAGAATGTGATATCGAACTAAAAGAGCCGTGGCATTCGACTGAGAACTGTGATACTCATTGACTGTGGAACTACGTGGTGGAAAGAACCGTAATCTTAAACATTAAAAAAAAAAGAACTGGGACTAACCGAGGAAAAAAATATCGAAAACTTTCGGGGAACGTCTGGCATATTTCGCCGTGAAGGGAACTGTGATGTGACAATGCAAGCAGATCTTTGACATTCCAACAAGATAAAAAAAACCACCACAACAAAGCCACGCTGTTATATTAGTTATTATATGTGACGCAAAAGAAAGCCTATTTTTAACAATGCCCTTAACCCCGGTGAATTTGCTGTGTGCCACGAAAATATCCGTCCGTTTAAAATAAACGTGACAGTCAAAATTGCACCTTCATTCGAAGTGCTCTGCTGCAGGGCCAAGCTATTTCACTGCGCCAAGCGTCTGGGGCAAAAAAGCCTCAGTCAAGGCTCAGAAAAAAACATAAGGCCGCCACCACACCTTTTCATTCCAGAAACACTCAGAATATTCGCGCCAACAGCCGCCACAATGTCTGTCGACTCCTGGATACAGCCAATCAGAACCGAACCAAAGACATTAGTAATCTGGGTCTAGAGCGTGCGGCTCTGGAACCGGGCCATTTTCGAAGCTCCCCACCCAGCAACCAAATTGCCGCGAATCCTCAGTATCTGCAGAACCGATTCCGTTGACTATACGCCGATAGAGGAGCGCTCGGGACTTATCGGCACAAGCAATTAAGGCAAATGCTCACCAACTCCTGATCCCTGAGATCAGGTAAACTGCGTCTCCAGTATTGGCCTCTTGTGCAATGAAAAATACAACAAGAGATAAAGAAGTAGACCAGAGAGTGTTTTCTCAGGCCGCCGATTTTGCTCACGGCTATTTTCCCGCATTTCATTCCGGTGGTCACGGGCTATCGCTTACTTCCGCGCGTATCTCCAAGTACCCCGGCGAAGTTGCGCTTACGTCAAACGTAGCGGTGATCGCGGTGCGTCACTTTGCATCAATTTCGCATATAAAGCGAAATACGAGCCGGCGAGCTGCTTCCACTTGCTATTGCCCTTTTGCTCAGCTCTCTTTTTTTCTTTAACTGTTTTTAATTTTTGCGTCCTGGATCGCCTATCTGACTCGTCCTAATCGAGCCCCTTTCCAGATCCAATACTTGAAGGCGCTACTCAATTTATTCACGTCCTAGCTAGGCCCCATACTTGGAGGTGCTACTCATCACACAGCTTCTCGGCATCGATAAAAATGCAGCGGGTGGAAACCCCCTTTGTCCCAGGAAACCCTCCCATAGAAGGCCTACCTCCTTACAAAGACGACATTCCGGCGTACACGCCGTCTCTCCAGTTCTATGGCATTGCGCTTTTGAAAATGGAGTTCGACACACCATGGAGCGACCGCAGCACACTGTTAAAGCCTGTGGTGGTGGAGCTCAACAGCAACCAGCTCAACATGTACGAATTTGCAGCAGACAAAACGACCGTCGGCGTCGTGGGCTCGTTGTTCAAGCATCAGAACTATGCTGATGCGTCGCAAGAACCGCCGGCAGCAGACTACACCGAGCTGTACTTTTTCGATTGCGACGCATACGGCGACAGTTCTGCGCCGGAGGCGCCCAAGCCCATGTTCTCTAAACTCCGCAACTGCTTGGACAAAAAGAAAACGCAGCGGGTATTGAGCGCGTCACTTTCGCCCGGTATGTGCCTAAACAAGTTGCTTCTTGAGCCCACTTCTGACAGGGCGGTATACGACCAGTTTGCTGCCATTTATAGGGGAAAGCTCATACACAGTTATACGCTAGCGCACCTAAACGTGGGCGAGGCCCCTTGCTTGACGCTGGCTCGTTACAAGGAGGAGAAAAGGCACTCGGCCAATGCCATGACTTTGGTCAACTATCGAAACACGCTCCGCCTCCGCATCGAGTACACGCAGCTCCTCCTCCACTTCTGGTCGTTCCATGGAATGGTGCACTGGTTCCGCAACATGAGTGTGGGCCGTGACTTGGCCTCATCCATCGACGACCGGAAATTGACGGTGCTTAAGTCGGTGCCCCGCAACTTCTCTGTGGCGAACAATGCGTTGCTCGAGGCCTCGGCCCGCGAGGCTCTCACGTTTAATCCCGATACGTGCAAGATGGTGCACCGAGACTCCATTTCGTCGGCAGAGGACCGTGCCAGTTGCTTTAGTGAATATACCATGGGATCGGGTGAAAGCGGGGCCTCGAGCGTTGCCTCCGCATGTTCCGAGTCGTGCAAGAATCTGACGGTCGATATATACGGGGCCAAGCTCACATGCTTCGAGAACATGTACACGCCCATCGAGAAGCAGTACATTTCGAAATGTATCCCTGTGTTGAACTCGTTTGACAAATGGATGGGAGCTAAGATCACCATCTCCAACTACGAGCACTTCGTGCCAAGACTGACGCGGGACAACTGCAATGAAAACGAGAATGTGTTTATCTCGCACTACAAATTCTCTGATTTGGTGAAGACCTACAACAGGAACCCAGCGGCGACCAGTGGGCCGCGCCGGTGCCGCGATTTCTACGTCGATTCCGCGGGTCTCGTTAGTATCTAGACATTGGCCATTTGTATTGGATCAGGCCCCTATCCAAGCAACGATCGGTGCAGCGGTTCGCAGCAGAAGAAGCCTTCCATGAAAACATGAGTGAATGAAAGTATGGTACATAAGAATTACAGTGCCTGCAAACGAAGTAAAGAGCCAGCCACTAGCACATTGCCGTGTCGTCGGAGAAGTCCTCGCTTTCCTCCATTCCCAAGTAATGTTCTTGCTCCTGAGCATACTGTTGCGTGGGTCTCTGCCCACTTTCTCTAGGCTGGCCGTAGCCTTCCACCACGTAGAGCTCGGCCTCGTTTGTGGGGCTGAAATTGAGTTTATCTCCGTATGCTGGCGAGGAGCAGCCAGAAGCCGACGTGTGCAAGGACATAGGCGTGGTGGGCAATTCGTAGCACTGGTTGTTGGTGTTTGAAGGCGACATTTCAAACGACACTTCCTGGAACGACGCGTCCTCAAACTTCGTTTTTGCATATCCCGTGGCTGGATCTATCCACTGTCTTAGAGCACCCCACGGGGTGATTTTGACTGTGCCGCCATCCGGGTGGTTGTACATGGGCCATTCGTTATTCTGGCTTAGCATTTCTCGCTCTTTGTCACCAAATGCCGCCTTGGGCTTTTTTTGGTCAGGCTCGGTGTCTCTTTTTCTCTTGGGAACAAAACTCATGGTGAAATTCTTCAGACGCTTGCAAAACCTGGGGTTGGGAATGCGTACTACTTGGAGTCTAATTGGCTCTATGGCAAAATGGACCAAAGGGCGTGGACGAATAATGAATTTTTTGCCAGATGCAAGTATAAAAAAGCTGCTTTATTCCGTGTTTTACCAATGAATTAGGTTTAAACGAACGAAATATATGTGGACGGCAGTTTTTTTTTGGTTCCAAGTAAGAACTCGTGTGCGGTGAAATGAGCTGCTTGAAGGTCGACCAGTGAGAAAGTCAAATGAGACTAATTGTTCAGCTTCAAGATCAGTTTTTTATAACTTTAGGTCCGCCGGGTAATTGAGCGGATTCAACACAAAACAGAAGCTTCAGGAAAAAAAGGCAAAAAAACGACTGAAAACACAATTTTTGGAATGGGTGAGAAGAAGCAGCTGGCTACTTTTCAAAGCGGAAATTATGACTGCAACGAAAGAACAAGAGGCGACAAAGAAAAAAAAAGTGAGTGCGGAAAAAAATCTCTCTCGCGTTAAAAGCGGTACGCGTTTTCCCCCGCAAAAAAAGAAATCAAAAAGGAAGATGATTCTGCCCAGGATCGAACTGGGGACTTTCTGCGTGTAAAGCAGACGCCATAACCAACTAGACCACAGAACCTGTCTTCAAAATTTTCAGATGGGCATAAAATAAACACGTATTAATCTAACATTTTTATGCGTCAAATCATCTATATTTTCACGTTTTCCAGCGTTAATCGTGTCAAACACATCAACATTCTCAAATAAGAATGTGGCACCACTTTAAACCCTCATGGTACGTAGCTGGGACCCAGCAGACAACTCATTGGAGAACTTAACAAAATTAAATTGGTTCGTCACCACGATCTTCAAGGTCTACACCAGAAGGCGTGGCGAGTCGCAGGAAGTGGGATCCTTAAGTCCGCTACAACCAGCTGAGTTGAAGCGACTACTAAAGGAGACCTATCCTAGGAGTCGATGACGTAATATCCCATACGTAAACAGATACGTGCCATGAGGACTGTCCAGGCCGTGACTAACGGAAGGGGACGGGCCGAGCTAAGACACTTGGTACGTAGCTGGGAGCTGTTTAAAGGTTTTTTATATATATTCGTTATATAGTTTTGCCCCTTTAATCGGATGAATCTACCAAAAAAAAACAAAATATGAGACACCCGAATACTGGGTGCAAGAGCTTAACTTCGCCAAGCCCTTGAGTTTAAATGAATATACATATACGGGCCAAGAGGATTGGTTCAGGCCGTGGTTCAAAAGAGGGAACAAGTCGGTTTTTGACACTGGGCACGTGAACTGTTCAAATGTTTTTGATTTTCAAGTTCTTTTCCTTCTATTAGATGTAATCGCCAAGAAAATGTACAATTTGTGACCAATTAAAGAGGCCGAGCATAATAACACATTTGGAAGCTGCTTGAAGGGTATTAAATATGTTTTCAAACGGATAGGATGACCAGAATAAGAACCAAAAAAGGCAAGAGTCAAATCAGCTACTGCTTGAGAGTATGGTCTGCGATCATTAGATCTGTGCCGCTGTTTTATTCTTCCGATTGAATGAACATCGATATTTTTTACTTTGCTCCTGTACCCAAGTACCCACTTTTTTTTGGTAAATTCTTCTGATAAAAGGAGCAAAACTATATAAATAATACATATAAAAAACGTTTAAACAGCTCCCAAGGTAGAGTCCATCGAGATATATTGGAAGTTTCAAGCGACGACTAATTGTAACAGCCTTGGTAGTGGGTCTCGTTGTGGAGACACCCTTTCAAAAAAATATTAAACCATAAATTTTAGAAAGGCCTTAAGCTTTTGTTTTGTTCCATGATGTCATTCTTCTAAGCATCAAATTTAAATGATTATACCAAATTCTCGGTGGAAGTGCATCTTATATGACCTTGGTGTCAGAGAAAACATGCTAAAAGTTTTCTTTAGGAATATCAAGGCTTTACTTCCGGATTTGTCCTAGTGATGAAATAACCACGTATTCCAGCTTCGCCAAACAATAAGAAAGTCCTGAATCTTTTGATTTTATTTTTCAAAATAAGAAGACAAACCCTTACGAGTGTTCATATTCGGAAAATAAAACAATCCGTATTATTTTTATTCAAGTAATTCTGTCGTCACTCATGCGTTTCAGACAGTTGAAAACTTTTCGAAATGCAACCGCATGGTTTGACTTTTTCGCTGGTACACAGTTTCAATATTTCTGGATAAAGATCCCATCACAGCTTTGGAATCACACTGAATCTAGCGCGAATAAAAATGTATCATAAGAAAATCATATCATCGTCATCATCAGCAAATTGAGGATATTCCCAACACAGCTTCTTATCACGTATACGGTCCCGACCTTAAATGATGCGAGCATTTTTTTTTGGGTTCAAGGCATCATACATTATAACTATTTTTTCTTGCATACGAATTTCTGCGAACTTTAACTTTACTGATGAGGAAAATATCAACCGCTTTGCAAGATCAAATCAAAAACAGCTCAAGTTCGTAGCATATGGTGTTTGAAGATTACGACAGCAGCAAGAAATCTATAGGTCACAGTATGGTTCATGACGCCTGCATTCAAAACTACAAAGTAAGGTAGACTTCTCCGCTATTTCCGAGAGAACCCCACACAAGTCACGCAACATTCATGAAAACGATTTCAAGCTTCTCCGGGTCGGCTCGTATATCCACTTTTCAATTCGATCCACGTTTCATTTCCATATAAAAATTCGGCGCACAAGAAGACTACAAAAATGCTTACGCGGGTAGCCTGTTAAATTGTTTGCCAAAGGTGATTCGTTAACAATACCATGTTTTTCTACTTGGCCTCGGAGATAGGTACATGTTATATGCAGATTGCTGAAATTTGTGCGGCTGGGAGAACAGATTCTATTCGAGACTCGCTTGTGGGGGATGGTGGCATTGGATTCAGCAGCCATTGTAGTTTCTGAACGGAGAAATTAGTACTGGTGGCTAAATTGTACAATATTAAAACTTTTGGGGTTCAAAATTGCTCAGTTCATCGTCTTGAGACGTATGCCACTCGGCTCGGCTCGGCGCGTCCAAGCCGCTTCCAGTTAATTCTCGCAAGTTTTATGCTAACCAGATGATAAGCGTTTTAAAAATTTATAAAGCTTTCAGAATTGCTTGCTGCCTTGTTCCTCCGCTGTAGAACCGCTGCTGATATCCAGTTGATCCTACTTTCTCTGGTGCCACAAAAAAACTTAGGTGCGGCAAATTTCTGCGGGAGACGTGAAGTAATGACTTGTGCTTCTCTTTGTATGCCTGTTAGGTTAGTTGGCTTTAAAACTTTCCCGTACGATCCACCTCAAAGCAAAAGCATCAAAAGATCTGAGGACAAAAATATTCTAGTGGTCCCTGCCACAGTCTAGAATTTGGCAGAATCTTCAAGAAACTCTTGCTCGAAAGTCTAATTTAGAAACTCTCGTTCTGCAGGCAGTGGAGCACTCAGCGATACGTCTGAGCTATTTACATGAAAAAGCCAGTGTTGCATGCGTATCGTCCTGCATGTGTCTGGGCCCACTGTTCACAGCAGTCACGAGTTAACGGTCTGAACCCCACAATTCCCCACGCCGCATGAGCTCCACTCCTGTCCTTACCTGCTCTGCGGCACAACTCCAGTGTAACATGATCTTTTGTTTCCTCGGTGCTAGCCACCTTTTCGAAACCATACCTTTAAACTTCTCTCACTGGCTTTTCTTGCTCTTCATTCTGCTGCATGTACTATGGAGCCATGGCGCGCCCACGCAGTTGGCCGCATTGTGCTTGAACGTTGCATGGCTAATGAACTTGAACAGTGGAACGTTACCGAAATTATACATAGTAGTTTTTATTAAGTTAATGGCGTGACTTTTCTTGGCTGGAGAAAAGCTCAGGTAATACCTTGTATCAAGCAAATGTGCAACGTTCGATTTACGTCGGGCAATTTAACTTTTCTTAACAAGGCCAGGAATCAATGCGAAAACCGAAAATTCCTCATTTAGACCCAAAAGACTTTAGACTATTATTAAACCGGCCAAGTTTCAGGTCAAAAAGTAAAGGTAGAGGTGGCCAAAGCCACACAGGCTTTTTACACAGATGGCTACAGTATGGTATGAAGTACTTGGCAGCAAGCTTACGAGATGTACCCAGAGCCCCAAACGCGGAGCGGTGTTCTACCTGGCTCGGCCGAAGCCTGCATATTCTCGTATATGTCTCTGCTTAAATGCCAACAGAATCTCACCAGTCCTGGTGCCCCTGCCCTCCACAAACCGTTGTATTTTCCATGTAGGAAAACGGAGGAGTAATTGCAGGGCATTCATGGAAACGAACACATATATTCTCCCCATTCGCAGGTCCGGCGTTTGCTGTCGCTATATCCTCACTTTTAAGCTATGCACCATCGGCCTGCAGATTCAGGCATCTCGCATTGTTTCCGAGCCGACTTCCGTATTTGCTGCTCCAATGAAAGGGCAGAAGGGTCAAGCGCTCGTGCTTGCTGTTATCCACCGAAGTATATAGTATGCGGCAGAACTGCAACAAAGAATAACACCACGGCGTGTACTTTTTCAGACCCTGCCTATATCTAAAGCACGGAGTTTTTCCCACCAGCCCATCAACCAACGTCACTGCGGAAAATTCTCGAGAACGCTCAAGGTGTGTTCGAAATTGTCTGCCACACCCAGCTCAACGCTTGAAACGAATCCCAGAAAAAAACACTGTCTTGACTTTGGCCCAAGGTCCGGACTCATTTCAGAAAAACGGCATCAATTCGCGAGGCAGACGTTGCTTGTGAACACCAGGCCCGAAATCACGCAAATAAAATCCCTCGCGGCTTCCGTGCGGCTTCCGTGGATGCATTACTAATAAGTCGGACATCCCAGATCCCGGATATAGTGACCTCCATCCGGAGCAAACACATTTTTCAAACTTATCGTTAAGCATTTTTTTTTTAGTCCTCCCCATCCGGGCCCGCCATCAAACACCCTACTAATACATGACCAGATGTCTGTATCCTCCCCCGACGAACAGCACCATCACCGCAAAAAAAGAGTCGGCAAGGCTTGCGACCTGTGCCGCATCAAGAAAACCAAATGTGACGGCAAAAAGCCTTGCACGCGCTGCGTCGCCGACAACCAGCTCTGTGCGTTCAGCGAGAAACGAAAACCGAAGGAGAAGGCCCATCCCGCGGGATACATCGAATTGCTCGAAGCCAGAATCGACTTTCTCACGCGGTCCTTGCAGAAAGTGATCACCATGGCCGAACCGCACCTCCCATTTCTCCAGCAAATAATGGAGCAGGCCCGGCTAGAACACTCGCAATCGGCGCCGCTGTGCTCGGACGACTCGCCGCTGCCCAGCGCCATCCCCATAAACGAGGTGGTCAACTTCCTAATATCGGACCCGGATTTTATGCCCGGCCAGCTGCCTGAGACAATGCACCGCGCAGACGCAGCTGCGAACACGCCGTCTGCAAAATTAGCACCGGGGCCAGCCATAAAAGACGAGTTCCCAGGAAACTCGCCCAGAAACGAGGTTTTGTTTCTGGACCCCACCAGTGATGGCGTAGACAATTTGGGCCAGCAGTACGACTTGGTGTCGGCCCTCAATTCCGGGACACCGGCTGCTCATTTAATGCGTTTGCCTGGAGGCTCATCTGCCTTGGACTCTAGGTCTCTTTTCCACAGACACGGCAGCCTGCCGCCGAGCAGGTCCAGCTCGTCGCACCTGCTCTTGTCAAGTGCCAACGAGCCGTTTTCCGGACTTCCGGCCAGCAGCGCCAGCCTTATCTCCGGGAGAGGCCTGCACCACGAGGCAGTTCCAAACGGCGGAGCTCCTTTGAACTCGCCTCCGCCCGAGACGCTGGCCTCGGAACTCGCCTCTCTCGATTCAATCGACCATTTCTCCCAGTACGCCCTGCGGTCGAGCCTGCTCTTCCTCAACAATGGGGGGACCGTGTGCACGTCGCCTCTGTCGGTGTCGTCTCTCTCAATAAAGCTCGAAAGCCAGAACTTCAACGACCTGGCCCGCCACAGCCTCCGGCGGCTGCACTCGGGCAAGGCGCACGTGTCTGCGGCGTCGATAAAAAAGAAAAACAGTGGCCACGTGCACAAGCCCCAGTCGGTGTCACACTCGCCGCAGATTGGTTCTGCCAATATTCTGCCGAGCGCAGCCAGCCGCCAGGAACCGGGCCCTGCCTTCCCGGCCCTGGTGTATCCGTACCTCCAAACGGCGCTGCCGGACCTGGGGCTGTTCGGGTTTGAAAACGACCACTTATTCGACGAGCCTCCGTCCAAAGTCATCGCGGACGGGCTCCCTTCATTCCTCGCCCTGGACGACCTCGGCATGACGAACCCCTTCATGAGCCCGTACACGTGACCGCAGAAGCGGGCGTGGCGGCATTTTTCTTCGTGTGTACTTTATATTCCAAGGTTTAATTTTATGGATTTGTTGTTTGCGGCGTGCTTTTGGCACCTCCAGAACTCTTGAAGGAATACGTGCTGGGGCTGTCACCTTGACTATAGCCGGAACCGTTGAAGCTGTTGCAGTGGATATTGCGATGCTAGAATGATTGTCTGACTTGAGTCTCGTGCCATCACTGCCGGACTATGCCGCCATCATACTATTATTACAACTATTGCATTATAACTAGATGATCAAAAGTCATGCCATCATCAGTGCCCCAATAGTACCACCACTTAACTACTGAACCAAAGCTAAAGCTAAGTTTAACTACTGAGCTAAAGCTAAAGCTAAGTTTAACTACTGAACTAAAGCATCAAAACTCATGCCATCATCAGTGCCCCAATAGTACCACCACTTAACTACTGTACTGAAGCTAAAGCTAAGTTTAACCACTGAACTAAAGCTAAACCATCAACACTCATGCCATCATCAGGGTCAGAACCATCCCCACAATCATACGATCACTATATCTATAACCAGAACTACTGCTGGACCGAGATCAGTAGAAGTATTGCCACGACATTGCCAGCACATGGCTCAACGCACCGGTCACGACATCCAGCTCTGGCCTAGTTCCTCTATTCATATGTCGCCTTGACCACCACCGGAATCATGCCGCCCGTGCCAATGGCAAAGGCCCGGTGCCCCAAGACCAACAACTGCGTGCGGATCGAGCCCGAATGGGAAGTCACACTGATGAAGTCGTCTGTGTGCTTGTCCGTGGTGCTGAATATGTGCTGGAACGCCCGTTCCTGGCGGATGGCCTGCTCCCACACCTTCTCTCTATAATCGTCTTTAAAAAGCTCGTCCTCTTCTGCAAAGCCGTCTTCTATGATGAAGCCCCTGTCGAGGTATCTCTCCACAATGACGCGGCGGGGCGACCGCTTGTCACAGGTGTGTACGCCGAGTGTTTCCCGGAGATCCTCCATGATAAAAGGCTGTGCCTTCTGCAAATCTACATGGCCTTCCCAGGTGCCGATCAACGTGTCCAACGACCGGCGGAACGGCGACGAAAACCACCGTGTGGGCAAGTGCAAGCCCTGCTGGATTTCCGCTTGCAACTGCTTGTGATTGTCCTTGGCCTGCGAGTGCCCGAGATCCGTGAGTTCAGGGTCTGGGCCCCACACGATCTTGCCGTCCGTGGTGAGGTGCAGCCATTTGGCGTTCCACTGCTCGTCGCCATAGATGAGATTGGCCAAGTTGTGGAATCCTTGTCCGTGGCGGCCCAAAAGAAGCAACTTGTAGGCGACATGCTGCGGGCTGTTTTGATTGAGCTCTCTGAGCTCACTGGCAAGCTGTGGCCAGGGCTTCAATTTGCCAAAGCCCTCTTTGAAATAGTCAAACGTGGTCTCGTCCGTTTCGGGCAACAGCTGCTTGAAACAGCCCGGGACGATCTCAAACTTCCAGCGAGGCCCGGTTTCGAGGCTCTGGGCACAGGCATACTGCTCCCTGTCTTCGCTGTTGATTGACGAGTTGTGCACGTCGATGGCATCCGGCTTGGTGGACATTTTGGATGCGTGAGTAAAAGCAAATCTGAGAGTGAGAACAAGGGCTACAAGAGGCTGTCTATACAATTTTGATAGGTGGCGCCTGGATGTGAATGGCACGGGTGTGGATTTGTAATTTGGGCCGGTGAGCGTGCGCCCGCCTGATCTTGAATGGCCCGTATGGCGAAATACGAGGAGCACGTGCCACGTCTATCCTATGTGCAGTATCCTGAAGTGGACACGTCGCTAAGCCATACTTTGTTTGCACCACGACTAGAATTAGAGAGGCCTTTTAAGGGATCAGAAATCAGATTTGCATCATAGCTCATTTTTTCGATGTGTTTCTTGTCGGTATATAGGCTTCGAACAATTGTGTGGGTGCCTTGGGCGGCTTAGCTGTTCCCAGATATCATCCGTCTCTCTTGTTTGTCACTCCTTTTTACACGAAAGGCTAATATGGCCCAGGAGAAGGAGCTTGGTGTATGAAAGTTGAAGTGAGCACGGGAACGTTTGTGTCTGTGCGTACAGCTGGTCTCTCAGATCTAGCAAGCATCCCCATCGGCACTATATTGGTAAACTATATCGCCACAGTGATGTATATGTTTGCTTGAACGGTCAGAAAAATAATGGCTTGAAATCCAAGCAAGGGCTTATCTCGGTGCTCTGAAACGATAGTGACATTGCCAGAGAGAAGCCTAAAGTCGTACAATAACGCATGCTCATACCCCAGTCGTGATCATGTGAGTAGAGGATATGAATTCTATGTAAAACAAATCATCAATCAACCAGTCTGTGGCCCCTGAAAATTGCCTCTAAGTATAGCAAGGCTTCCAAGGTTGGACATTAGAACTAGCATTTTGCAATAGTGGTGACTCATCTCAATTTCTGGAACCATATTGCAATGCCTTACTTGTACTATTTGATTCCCCCTATCCTTAGGCCAGTTTGGAGATGTAGTTCTCTGAAAAAGTAGTTTCTGACTTGAGAATAGGACCTGGAGGGCATCACCATCGAAAGGGCTTAGTATTAGAATATGAAAAATCAATATACGATCAAGGCTAAATGGTCAAAAGATTCAATGGAAAAGTGAGCTGTAATCGCATCGGTATTCTGTGAGTCTATGCTAATGAATGAGGAAGGTTGGGATGACTCAGAGGCCAGAAATATTTTTCGAAACATGCTGAATGTGTTTTCAATCAAGACGGACCAAACTTCAAGAATTTAGCAATAAGACATTCAAATAACTTTGTGTCTTGCCATTTCAAGTGAAGAATGAGAACCTTTATCGGTATGGAAATGGATTTTTGGACATGAAGATGTACCTGAATAAAGCTCATATCTTCAACATTTGCCGACTAATTCAGTATTCGGGGACTAAGAACAGAGAAAAGGTATTTCATATGAGCCCTTTTTCAGTTGTATATAGATATAATTTGGACGACTAGCCTAGACGGGCGAGAATAGAAACAGGCTCGGTTTGCTTTTCTAAAAGCAATTTTTGGAATCAATATGGAATTCTATATTAATACTTTTCAATTTATGGCATGAAGTCTCAAATCTAAAAAAAGAGACACCCTAAGACTGCACTAACTTAACCGTCGTATCATGAGCCATACGGAAAGTCAATAGACCGAATTCCTATTTTTAGCACGAAACCGATTAATAGATAATCAACTGCTTCTTTTCAAGGATATAAACTATTAGAAAGTTCGAATATTGGGGTAGCTGATGCCTTCTTGGAGTCTGGTTTGGTATTATCTGCTTATAAGTGTGATTCAGCACCAAGAAAATCAAGAAAGAACCCCAAGCCAATTTCAATTCCCCTTGCAAACTACATTTAGGAAAATTATACTCAAAGTACGCCCAAATCACAGCTGCATAAAAAATTCGGTATAGATAAAAGAGACACGGATTGCTTTGAGAAATCTAAGCTTCGTCCGAAAGTATTATGCTAACAGACAAAAGGTTTTACTAAACAACTGTGATTAATTAAAAAAAACACGTGTCTGGTAAAGGAAATGAAGATTGAATTTGCTAGACTCATGTTTGAAAATCACGCGATAAAGTTGCGGGCTTGAAACCCTCATTCGAAACCAGCCCGTCAGATGAAAGCATAGTCATCATCTCTCAAATGAGCCCGCTTTATTTATTGCTGTGTAGTGAGGGAATTTTAAATATATGCTTTGATACATTAGTGCCGCATCGGCAAACATCAATGTGGATGTCTTCTCTTGTGATAAGGCGACAAGCCTTGGTAGGATGTTTCTTTTTCTATTGTGCCTTGACTTCCAAAGGTGATGTAATCGAAAAAGCTGAGAGTACTTTCAGGTTTTGTTCACATGAGCTAGAGACAGTAGTCGGGGTAATACTCAGAAATGTGTTCAGAGGCATACGTGGAGAAAGACCTAGGCTTAACTGAAGGCAACTAGAATCATAGCCTGATGCAGTACTTGGAATCTTAATTGCGCATGATGAATTAATAAAGAACCCAATGAGAGCCATGATCAGGGCAGCAGATCAAGATGATGTAGTGAAGCATGAAACCAGGGGTAAATGTAGAGGAAAAACAAAGGAGGGCACATCAAACAAAGCATGGCCCGATTCGTGATGTGGGTTACGATCGGATAGTGCTTAGTTTTATAGCTAGAACCAGTGAATAAGGGTGCAGTTAGAGCCCATATTATAGGAAAAAGCCACATCCATCCAGAGCTGTAGGCAGGGGTAGAAGAGGCAATGATGAGACACAATCATTAGAAAAGTCATTCATTTATCAGAGCAAGTTATGACACGCATTGCGGCGACGCAATCATAAGAAGCAATGATTACAAGTTTGGTCAGACGTAATTATTAGAGGCACTGATGGGAGGCAATGATAAGACGCGATTATTAGAAAAACAATGGGACGCAATTATTAGAACAAATTATGAGATGCAGTTATCAGAACAAAGTATGAGACGCATTCATGAGATGCATTTATTAAAGCACTGATGAGAAGCACCGAGGAGAAACATCGATGGGACGCATTGATGAGACGCAATTAGTCGAAAAAATAATGAGTAGCACTGATGAGAAGCAATGATCAGACCCACCCCCAACCACCCGGCCATTATATAACCGGCCATTATATAACCGGCCAGCCAAACCAAAGACCCAAACCGAGCCACTATAGGCACCAAAAATCAGCCCAGACACAACTAGAAATTTCCCCTAGAACAGCCCTAAAAAAATTCCTCTCCATGAAAACGCCCCTCCTGGTCGCAACTGCAAAAAGCCTCGCCTGCGCCATACTAAAGCCGGGCGTGCGCGCACCGCGCGCGCCGTCGACCGGCCCTGGTCCACGGCCTCCCATATCAGAAAGAACCATACCATACAAACCCATTACCTAGTATTTCCGGCTCCCTTCCACGTCCATATATTTAGCCTCGACTACCCCGCCACTTTCCCCGCGGGCCTAAAAAACACACACTGACCACCATTTGAACCCGTGCCGAAAACTCACCGGTTTTGTCGCTTAATTACCCGCCGGCCCCTCAATACCCGCCGGCCCTCAGAAACAGCCCCCTATCCCAGCCCCCCATATCAGCCACCACAAAATGGAAACCTCAAACGACGACCTTTTTCCCTTGGCCTTGCTCATAGACGAGTTGAAGCACGACGACGTGGCCAACCGCGTTGCGGCCATGCAGAAGCTCGACGCCATTGCCATAGCCTTGGGGCCCGAGCGGGCGCTCAACGAATTGGTGCCCTTTCTAAATGACGTTGTGCAGGACGACGAGGAGGAGGTGTTTGCCGTGATGGCCGAGAAGTTGGGCGGCTTTGTGCCCTTGGTGGGCGGCCACGCGCACTGCGAGCCTTTGGTGCGTGTGTTGGCCGTGTTGCTGTCCATGGAGGAGCCCATAGTGCGCGACAACGCGGTGGCGTCGTTGAACCAGATCGGCGCGGAGCTCACGGACGCAGAGGCCAACGGGCTCTTCTTGGACATGGTGCGCGACTTGGCGCAGGGCGACTGGTTCCTGAAGAAAGTGTCGCTGTGCGGCTTGTTCAAGGCTGTGATTGTGCGCGTCAGCGCCACGGTGCGCCGCGAGTTGCTCGTGCTCTACCACGGCTTGGTGGCGGACGACTCGCCCATGGTGCGCCGCAGCGCGGCCAAGCACCTCCCCGTGTTGATCGACCACATGACGCGTGCCACGCGCGAGAACCCGGCGTCCGCGGACAGGGTGGATGACACCGACTTGGAGATCATCTCCAAGATGTTCCACCTCTTGATCAACGACTCGCAGGACAGCGTCAAGTTGTTGAGCATCGACGTGTTGCTCTCCATCTTGCGCTTCTTCCATTCCGTGGCCGACCAGTCCCACAACTCCGACTGCCTCGTGAGCGCGTTGAAGTTGATCAAGGACGACAGCTGGCGCGTGCGCTACGCGGCCGCAGACAAGTTCGCGGAAATCGCGGCCTGCTTCGCGGCCTCCGCCCTGGACTTGCTCAAGCTCTCCGACCCGTTCGTCGGCTTGATGAAGGACAACGAGGCCGAGGTCCGCAAGGCCATCGCTTCCCAGTTGCCCGCCTTCTGCAAGTTGCTCAACGACCCGGAGTTGACCGAGAAGAAGATCATCCCGGTCGTGAGCCTGTTGAGCCAGGACTCGCACGAGAACGTCCGGGCCGCCTTGGCCTCCACCGTCACGGGCCTCTGCCCCATCTTGTCTGAGGAGTCCACCATCGACAAGTTGTTGCCCATCTTCCTCAACATGCTCAAGGATGAGTTCCCAGATGTGCGCTTGAACATCATCTCCAACTTGTCCATCGTCAACGATACCATCGGCATCAACTTGTTGTCCACCAGCTTGTTGCCCGCCATCACCGAGTTGGCCCAGGATAGCAAGTGGAGGGTCCGCTTGGCCATCATAGAGTACATCCCCAAATTGGCCAACCAGTTGGGCGAGCCGTTCTTCAATAACGAGCTCTTGACCTTGTGCATGTCTTGGTTGTGGGACCCTGTCTACGCAGTGCGTGACGCGGCTGTCAACAACCTCAGGGACTTGACGGTGATCTTCGGCTCCGCCTGGGCCGAGGAACACATCGTCACTCGCTTGTTGAACATCAAGGACGAAAAAATCAGCGACGAGGACGAGGGAAGCGCCGGACAAGTCGACTTTTCCAACTTCATCATCAGAATCACCTGCCTATTCGTGGTCTCTAAACTCACCCCAGTCATCGACCAGAGTGTCGTAGTCAACAAGATCATACCCTTCGTCAGTCATCTAACTGCCGACCCAGTTCCCAACATCAGGTTCAACGTTGCAAAGTCGTACCTCGTGATTGTGGAAGCCTTGGTCAAGGCACCTGGCTCTGATGTTACGGAGTTGATCGACAATGAGATTATGCTGAATTTGAACGTGCTACAGGGTGATGCTGACGTGGACGTGAGGTACTACGCAAACAGCAGCCTTGAATCGATCATGGGCTTGTCCCAGAAAGTATAATTGCCACGCCGCAAAGCGAGTCAAATGAGTGTATTGAATCGAAGCCATTGAGTACTTCTGAATGACCTCATATTTTCCTTCTTGTCAGGTCTTCTTGAACTCCCCCACAAAGACAATGAGCGAGGCAGAGGAAGTCTAGCGGGAAGAGGCAGATGCTACGTGATTCTTTCAGAAGGCTGTTGTGGAGACACGAGGAACATACAGCGCGAGATGCAAACCCGGGCCTACGAGGGTAACGAAATATGTCGTAAGTATCATTGAACAAATCTTTTATGAAGCGTGGCTGGCGCGATGTGGCGAGAGCTCAAGCCTTGCTCTTCGCGTTCTCGAGCTTTTCGAAGTCAAAGTCAAAAGAAGCGCCACATCCACACGACGTCGACGTGTATGGCGAGTCGACCATCTTGAACGAGGACCCGATCAATTCCTTGGTATAGTCAAGCTTGGAATCCTGGAGAATTTCTAGCGAAGACTCGTCGAAGACTACTGTGGCCATATTAGAGTCTCGTCTTTGAAAGACCACCAATTCGTCATCTTTTTCGAGCTCTTCTTTCAAGCTCGAAAGCTCGAAATCATACTGGAACCCGTGGCAGCCACCACTCTCGACCTTCACTTTGAGAGCCAAGTCGGCAAGTCGGTCATCCTTGGCGATTTCGACCAACTTCGCTTTCGCCCGGTCCGTGATGCCTATTTTCAAATCCGTGGTTCCACGAATGAGGCTAGTCATGTCAAAATCAGTCAATTTTTCCGTAGTCTTTGGTGCGTCTTCGCTGGCAGAGTCTGTCACAGATTGCGGGGTTTCTTTCGGTAGCGCAAAAGATAAAGATTTAAACGATTTCGGTTCCACGGGCTCAGAATAAAATCTCCGGAAAAGGCAAGGAACGGGCCTTCTTATGGTAGTGGAGCCAGGATGAGCAAGGGCCCTGGTTCCGGTTTTCCCCGAGATGAGCGGCGAGGATCTTATACTGGTCAATGTATTTCTGATCATTTTGAACTCTGGTCTTTTTGGGCAAGGTTTCAAGAGAAGCTAAGAACTTAGCCTTGAAGTCTAGCAACGCTATGTAATTTTAGGTAAGCGTGCAGGCCTCACGGGCCGTTTCGCACAGTTCGCTGACAAACGCTGATTCTGATTTGCAGTGGATTTCAAAGCGGATGCAAACTGGGACCGAAACCAGAAAAACGCGAACATTACGAATTATGACAAACAAAAGAATGCTTCGTTTTCCTGTACTATCCTCTAAACGAACGGAAACGAACGGGAGCCATCTTTGAAACCCAGCTGACATTAATGAAATGCTGGCGTCTTGATGAACATTTCTTTAATCACTTTATACATCTGGGATCTACTCAGGTCATCAGAAGCTGTACTTCCGATTCGGCAATTCGCACGAACTTGCTTATACAATTCTAAACTTGGGATTTCTTCCACTAAGGGGAATCCTGATGGACGTCTTTTCTGGATGGACTGCATCCCCGTAGACTAGACATAGTTATCGTCCGAGACTCTCCAAGACTCCAAGAGCTTCAAGTGCTGCCAGTTCTCCTTAGGGCCTTCCATGCCCCAGGAGAAGTATCTGAAGTACCAAAACGTTCCGATCATCAAGGCATACAACGCAGCGTAGATTGCAGCGTAGATGATCTTGTTGGCCTGTTTTGGCGAGTTCTTCAATGGTCTGGTGAACGATTCAACAATGTATACGAACACAATCATGGCGAAGTACAACGCTGGAAGGTAGTGGTGCACGTAGGTGACTCTGCCCATGATGACAAAAGGCATGAAGTGCAACCCCCAGCCAAACATCGGGTAGATACCGCCCATAAGGAACACCTTGAGCGACTCCGGCGTGTCAAAGTCCACGATCTGTCTCTGCCATCTGATCAAGTGGTACAAGGTGATGAAGCAGAACAAGATCACAGCGGCCGTGGACGTCCAGGTCGTGGCTGGGGAGCCGACCAAGTAGTACTTGATGACGTCGTCAGCCCACGAACACATTCTGATACCGGTGTGCAAGGTGGGCCATTGCCACCATTGCGAGGCCAAGTCGTCCTGCTTCTCGTCGTCAGGAACCAAGGCGTTGTTGGTCGCCATCATGGCCAAGTTGAGCTGGATGAAGTCCTTGAAGAAATTAGTCTTGGGCAACTTGAAGTCCTCAGGGGCGTTGGGCAAGATGTCGTTCTTGTTGTTCTCGATGTTCCACCAAGTTCTCTTGTCCTTCCTAAATGGGTTCTTGAAACACGCCACCTCGCCTTGTCTGAAACCCCACTGCGGCAAGTTGTTGCCCGTGACACCCAAGTAGCAGCCCAACACACGGTTCTTCAATCTGAAAGAGGTGCTCAAAGGGTGCAACACGGCCTTGTCCTCGGAGCCGTGGTTCTCCATGATTTCGACCTGCCAGTCGTCCTTGAGGTCGCCAATGCTCATGTCACCATAGCACGAGACTTCGTACTCGGAAGTCAGTAACGGGGCCTGGACCTCGTGGGTGTGCAAGTTTCTGCCGGTCAACGCATGCACCAATCTCACCATCATACCGTCCTTGACGTACTCGATGTCCGTGTTTGTCTCGGTGTTGTAGAACTCTGTGGAGCGGGATCTCTGGAAAATCCAGTTGTTGTTGGAGTCCTTGTGCGAGTAGGTGGTGACTTGCTGTTGCTTGGAGCCTTCAGGGAACGTCTGGACGTGCGAGTGGAGCAAGCCGCCGGTCAAGCCCTGGCTTTTGAGCGTGGCCTGGGAGTGGCCGATCGTCACGTCTCTGGGCCCGCCGCCCACGTCGGAGCCGAGCAAGTTGGCCTGGAACAAGGAGGACATGTTGGCGTCGCCGGTCCCGGTCCTGTACAACAAGTCGAAGTGCACCTTGAACGCCAACAAAAACACACACATGGGCACGACAATCAAGGCAAAGCCGCGCGCGGCCCAGTGGCACGTGTACCGCTTCCAGGTCAAGGACTTGTCGCCCAACTTGTTCCACAAGTCCACCACGGTGTAAATGCCCACCAAGGTGGTGACGAAAAGCCCAACCATCTTGGCCGAGCAGGTCAAGCCGATGGCCACGCCGTTGAGAACGAGCCACTTCCACCACTTGCGCGTGAACTCCAACTTGCGGGTGTTGAAGTTGTTGAAGCGCGCGAAGGTGAAAAGCGTCAAGGCAGTGAAGAACAAGAGCGGCGAGTCGAGCAACACGAACTTGCCCAAGGTCACGTAGGACAACTCGAACGTGACCATGATGGTGTACAACCACGTGGCGGGGATGGAGAAGCCGATCTCCTTGGCGGTGAAGTAGGCCAAGGGCGTGCACAACGCCGAAAACGTGGCCTGGAACAATCTCATTTTCGTGTAGTCAATGTAGTCCGGGTAGGTCTGGCCCGAGGGGAAGTCCCACGAGCCGTTGTAGCCCGCGATCCAGCCGGAAAGCCCCACCATCATCTTGGCCAAGGGCGGATGGACGTCGTGGTAGAACTCGTGTCTCAAGTAGTAGGAGCCGAACTTGCCGAAATGTGCCTCGTCCCACACGACGCTGCTGTTGACGGAGATCCTGTACATGCGCAAAACGAACGACACCACGGTCAACACCAACGGCGCCAACCAGGCCTCCAAATCCACAAGCGCCCGAGTCGTCGACTGCTGGTACTTTTCCTGCGCAGAGACATCGGCGTGTGCGGGCTCGGCGGCTGCCAGCTTGGCCGCGGCCGGCTTTCTCAGCCGGGGGCCGGCAGCGGCAGTTTTTGCGCCTGACGCTGTCATTTTGTTAGGGTGTTTTGCTAAGAAAAGGGCGTAGGTTAAGAGAAACCGGGTGGTGCGCGTGGGTTTGAAGAACTGGCTACGTGTTAACGACGCGACGGCCCCTGTGCAGGACGAACCTGGCGATCGCGCGGATCTGGCATTGGGGCGGCCGGGCCACTGGGCACTTATGGGGCGGTGGGTTGGAAGACCCTGTGTGATGGTTTGGGATAGATCCGGGTTTTGGTGGGTTATTATTGTTTTTTTTTTTAATATGATCCTGCCTGTGGTGGGCATGGACCCGGCTGACTGGGTCGGATTACTGTTTTTTTGTTTTGGCTGTTCTTTGCATTCTCTCATTTGTTCTCTAATATCTGGCGTTCCATTTAAGCTCCGTGCTTTATTTGCTTTCTGAATTTTTTTCTCCCTTCTTTTGGGTTTTCCCTCTTTATGATTTCTCCCTCCTTTTGGTTTTTCCCTCCTTTAATTTCTTCCTCTTTATGATTCCTCCCACTTGGATTCTGTCTTTTTCTGTATCTATTATTTTCTTCATTGCAACATTTTCCACTGATAATAAAGTGTATTTATAGGTGTTTTTCGCAAGTGCGGCCCCGGGTTTTTGCCATACTCTGAACGCTTTAATTTCGAATACTTTGACAGAGATCTCAACACGGCCAAATTCGATTCCCCAATTTATTTTTTATGATTTGGATATTTGAATGTTTGTAATCTTGAATATTTGGAAACTTGAATGCTTGGAAACTTGAATGTTTGCATTTCATTGGTTGCTTTCATTTCAACGCCTAGAACTGAGACGGAGAGCTGGCCAGTCGACAACTCTTTCAAGAACTTAACCATATTGAATTTACTCGTCACCAATCGTCTAGGTCTACACTTGGACATGGAAGATTGCATAAAGTGAGCTCCCTTTCCAACTTCTGAGTTGAAGCGACTTAGGAGAAATATCCTAAGAGTCGAAGACGTAGTAACCAAGACAGCCGCGATGATAAAAGATATCAGGCCGTTTCTCGACATCACTTACGTCTTTGGGGTATTTTTGTACAGACTTCATCAAATAAGTGTTTAAGAAAAACCTCAATCACCTCAATTCCTTTGATTGCTTCACTATTTTGATTCCGGCAATTCTTCAATTTTCAATCCCTCCTACTCCTTTAATTCGACCAATTTGCTTCTTCTGGATCTATTGATGATATCCAGACGGGCCTTGGGAGCACCCCGGAGTGCTTACTTCTGAAATTCCATATGGCCCTCGTCCATGAAAAAGATGGGGTTATGAAAAAAATGGAGTTTGTAGTGGAAAAGTTTCTGGGCTTGAAACTTGGCACTTTTCAAACCTACAGCCAAAATACCACTTGAGGCCGGACTCCAAGTACATGAAAATGAAAAAGGAACTATGAATGAACTGATGAACATTTGCCTTTTGCGCCAAATTCAAAGCAAGCCTCTATTGTGAATACTGGCGATAGACATCTAAGCCGCAAGGCACCCAAAAGTTCCAAGACGAACAGACATGAGTTGGTGCCAGACTAACAGCCACCATTTGATGGCTTTTGAAACCCCGATTTCCCCTATTTTGTGATTTCATGTATATTTCAGGCTCAAATAGGGCCAAGCACGATCTAAACTACGCTAATAATTCTCTGTAGACGCATCATTGGTGCAATCTCACTATGGCGATTCCCAATTATCTCATGCCTTGAGATCAGGGCTGTCGCTCCTCATCTTCACGGATTGTCCATCGACCACCTGAGTGGTGAATCCGGCAAAATTCTCACTCAAGTCGCCGTCGTCGTCCACTGTTTTGGCAGGACCGTGGTAGCTCTTGTGTGCGTAAACATAGTAGTATACAGCAGAAAGAATCCACACTCCAGGCGTGAGAACAACAGTATAATTCATCGTCTCCCTAGTTGGATTTGTGTCTGTGGGGAACATGACCATCACAATTGTGTACACCACAAAAACAATGGAGATCCAGCCGTTGACCCTGCTCCACAATGGGCCCAAATAGAACCGGCCAGGAACAAACTTGTCATTCATGTATATCAACCTCAAGAATGTAGGCATTCCCCACGCAAGATAGTTGCCAGCAACCGCAAGAGTGAACAACGCATTTGCAGCAGTATCTCCAATAAGACATAAGAGTCCGACAACAATCGCCGCTGCACCGCCAGTAAATACCGCATGTATTGGAACAGATAACTTCTTGTTGACCTTCTTGACCCACCAAGAGAAGGGCAATCCATTATCTCTAGCAAAAGCAAAGATTTGTCTCGAAATGGCAGTGAGAACAGACGCGCCCATCATAAACTGTGCAATGGATATGAGAACCATGAAAAAGATGGCCATTTTCTTGCCTTGGCCAGGGACTGTTTCAAATGCATCGTAGATGATCTGCGCCATGGGCAGACCATAAGCACTTCCCAACACCCCCTCAAGATCGTTCGATTGCAACGAAAACATTATCACAATCATGAGAATGAACCCCAAGATCCCACATGTACTAATGGAGCCGACAATACCCATGGGAATCGTCCTAGTGGCATTTGTGCACTCCTCTGACATGTGCACACATGAGTCGAAGGCACCAATGGTCCAAATTGCTGGCAACCAGGCCTGTGAAAGTTGTACCCATCCAACAGGAAATCCCGTAAGGGTCTCAAAGCTTCCAAAAACCCAGGACGCAGATCTAGGACTTCCTCTGCTGGCTGCAATTGGCATAGCAATAATAAATAGCACAATCAATCCAACATTAACTATGATCGACGCGGTTTGCAACCAAGCCGTGTGTCTCGAAGAAGCACAAGTCACCAAAACATGTGCCAAGACACAGGCAACAAAAACTCCATACGTTTTGGCCGAAGTGATTTCAAAATCACCGTCTTTGGCAATGACCACAATGGAGAGGACCTCCGTGGCAAATCCATAATCAATGGAACACAATCCACCAACCAAAGCCAAGGAGTTAGTGTTACCAATGATAAACGACACAATTGTCTTCAATTTGGGCGGAGCATAAAAGTTTGTCCAGTAGTACAACCCACCGCTTGTAGGCTGGAAAGAGGCATTTTCGCTCATGGATACACCAATGGTCAAGATCAAAAGCGAAGAAATCAACCAGCCCCAAATGGCACCGGCGGGCCCGGCTAGAAGCGCAATGCCCAAAGTCGACGCAATTGAAGGAAGTAATCCCATAATTGAGAAAGCAACACCGAACACCTGAATTGCGGAAAATTGTCTTCTCAACTCAGGCTTATATCCAATCTGAGCCAAGAGATCGTTATCATCGGACGAGAATATCGGGTCAATGTGTGGGGTCTGCACATTTTGGATGTTGTTATAAAACTGAGGGTTAGACGTCACAGCCTCAAGAACCTCCTGTTTGGAAAGGACTGCTTCCATGTTCTTGCTGATCTAATCTAGTTGAATGCGTATGACAGAATTGGCAGGGAAGTGGAGAGAAAAAATTCGAAAGACAGTTCTTACTTTTGTGAAAATCCGACAGAGGAAAAGGGTAGAGCAATCCTTTAAATCACATTTCAGATGGTAGGGGGTGCTTTCTTTGGAGATAAAAGGCCGATGTA
Source organism: Metschnikowia bicuspidata var. bicuspidata NRRL YB-4993 (assembly GCF_001664035.1). Lineage (NCBI taxonomy): Eukaryota > Fungi > Ascomycota > Pichiomycetes > Serinales > Metschnikowiaceae > Metschnikowia > Metschnikowia bicuspidata. The sequence goes on along the minus strand of NW_017387733.1, from coordinate 341,404 downwards.
TGCTTTCGAATAATTACACTGAGATTCAAGCAATTCATGCATAATCGCCCATGTGCAGTTTATCTCTAACCACAGTTGCACTGCCTTGATGTCAGGAGAAGTTTGGCAAATGGAGAAGAATACTCAAAAACACAAATTAATTGCGTTGTTTATATTAATGTCGCTACAAGGAAAAGGAGATCTTGATCCTACGTCCAGCCTTGTGAAGACTCACACTGGCTTCTTTTGAGGAAACATCAGAACCTTCAAACAAACTCTTCAAAGCCAAAAAAAGAACACGTTGCCAGCAACTAAGATACTGAACCGAGATGATAGTCGAGATAAGCTGAATAGGCCTTTCAGTCATGCCAGGGGGGGACAATACGCCAGGAACTTCCTTATTCGGAAAATGCGATAAGAAACTTACCGAAATATTCTCTATGCACGCCTACTGTTTTGAGGCTCTCGGGCATGATCCTGTTCACTAAGCAACAAAACAAGAAGACAAATAATAAAGAATAATCGCAGAATTATTGTAATGTAAATTAACATGAAGCTGCAGATAGTTCATCAAGAGGTCATACGCTTCTCGCGTGGGTGTACTAATATGTGAGCCATCCTCGCATGAAGTCCAGATGAATATATGTCTTTAGTGTCATGTTGCTAGAAAACCTGCGAATGACATCTAAAAAGCACCCAAGCACAACGCCAATTTTCAAACACGTAGGTGGATGCGGTTGAAATTATCGTTAGAGCGCCGACGTATGTGCATATTTCATGTGGGCAAAAGCCCAACCGATTCTTACGCATGATACGATAAGGCTCAGCGATATTTTAAGCTTTAATCGAAAACGATTTCTGTAATAAGAAACTGGTTCCAGCTATCTTAGTTTCGAAATGCTTTTAACGTTGTATTGTGAGTGTGAAATACTTCAGTATGCAGAGAACAAGCTTTTGCTTCTCGCAGCTTATCGAATTGCGGGATTTTCTGTCTAATGAAGGATACTGTGACATCCTGTGCCACAGTACCAGAATAGTGCAAGCTGCAGCAAGAGATATCAATAGCAAGCTAAGGACAACAATTACCGAAGTATTCGTTTTTGTCCAATGTTTTATCAAAGTTGAATCATTCTGAATGTAGGGTTTTCTTGACATAGATTTGGGTCAGAAGGAGCAGGTCTAAGACTTCCTAATTAGTTTTGGCTTGGCTATATATTCTACGATACTCCGGCGACGTACAAGAATTTGAACAGCTCTCGTACTCTGTTGACCACTGAAATCACGGAATGTGAGTTTGTTTTATGTTCTTTGCAATTCGTTCCATCAAGCGACTAAATTTCGGCCCGGAAATACTCCAGGGGTTATTATGGAAGCGCACTTTCGGATGGCATTATCAAAGCCAGATTTCTATTCACAATGAATGTGCATTACAGATAAATCTACCAAAAAAAGCTCTTTCCCTAATTATTCCGTTAAAATTAGCTGTGTGATACAAATTCAAAATATTTTATCACAGGTACGAATACACCAGATTTTATCGAGCTGCCTACTAGCATACATGAGTATCTTTAGTGTTGGGATTGCCACTAGTCGATGACTCGAATCCAGACCTAGGAGAAATCACAGTTCCTCAAGGAAGAACAAAAGAATATAATACTGGGCGTATCCTTATACCACTCAGAAATAAAACACGATGTCTTCGTGGTTTCTCGTCACCCGCTGTCTGAAATAGCCTCGAGCTCCGAGCTGTATATCCGTCAGTAGAATATCAATAGTAGCTGAAACTCGTCAATAACCTGATACACCAAAGAAAAAAAATGCGTACTGCTCGGCATTGGCTCGACGGAACATCATGGTAAGGACTCGAAACTGTAACATTTAGGAGGAAGGATTTCTCATCGCGCAGCGTTGCAGGCCTTTGGGTGTTTAACATTGTTTGTCATTAGTTCCTTCAAATAAGGTGCAACGTAGAATCATCCCAGGGCGCTGATTCTCAAAAAATAGAATATTCGCTTTATAGCACCAATTCAGACAAACTTGCACATCGTTCTTTCATTCCTAGGAACTATCTTGTATGGTATCAAACCGAGATAAAAGTACTCTGCCAATGCAAAAATTGGTCAATCTAATCAAAAAAGATGAACATTTTGAGAAATTGACAAAGCAATCATAGGCACAAATATGTCACTGTGAATATGTCAGATGCATAGTCTGTTTCAAGTTCAAATGCGTGTTGATGCTCAGCATATGTACTAGCGGGTTTTATAAAATACACACGGCGTTTTGTCACTTTCACTTAGCATGGGCAGCATCTTGCATATATATCGAACTTCGGTAACAAGAACACAGCGGCTACAATTCTACCTCTCATCAGTTGTTGTTGAAGTTGGCACGGGGTACTTCCAGTTTCTCTACTCACGGTGCTGGTCTACGTTTTGCAAACAAAAAACTCGACTTCATTCCAAGACTGACTCACGCATGCAACATGACAGCGATATGGTTTCAAGAGAACCCGCCAATCGGTGCCATGCCCGCATATCAATGCATGGTGACTGGCGGAACGGGTGCGCTGGAATTAGAAAATATGCAACTATAGCCTGCGTGTTATTTTCAATATACAAAACCCTTATTCCAAAAGACTTGGGATAGACGTTTTTGAAGAGAATTCACATCTATTGAAAGATGCAGGCTTTTTCAGGGAGCTTGGACAGCTTTGCTGAAATTTGCCGTGAACTCTGGTGAAATTCGGGCACATGCGGAAGGACCTCACGAAGGAAGAAAGACCCAATTCTACTTAATGTTCCATCCGGGTTATGAGCTTGTCGTACATCTGGTCCATGCAGGCCGTGACAGGAGAATAAACCAGCAAGTGGGTTTGGTAGTACGTAGAAAATCGAAAGTGGAGACATTCCAGGCAAAATTGAAAGGAGGAAGGCAACTAGAAGCAGCAAACAGTATTGGTTTTACGTTTATTCTGTTTGGCCACTTAGACGCATTCTCACAAGTGCCTGTCAGAGCAGGAAGCCTGAAAACAGAGTTGCCGAAATCATTGTAGCCAGTTTAGCAGGCCGACTCTGTTGTCTCACCAACATTGAACATTAAAGCTTGCTCTATAAAATTGGGGACAACAGCCAGTCTCTGGGTCTCTGGGCTATAGTGGCTCGAGTGCCCCATATATGCAATCCTTCCTGGCTAGTAGTAGGCGTCACTGCACCACTGCTGATGCCATACAGATATACTCTCTTTGAACGAGCATTGCCTGGAAAGCGCTGATATCCTTTTCAATGGGTTTTTTATGCTTGGTTGTAGTTTTTTTTTTTTTCTATTCCATGCCTTTCATTCCTATCTCCAAATGAGCTCCTGGGAAAACACATCGACTCGGCCTTGGCCCGCCGTTCAAGTGCGTGCCGTTTCGCGGCCCTAATAAAAAACAAGACGATACAATGTACAAATCAACAAACAGTGCCCCCACCACCCAAACCAGGAACTCCACCGGGCAGACCCAAACACCGCCACACCACAGACTCTAGGCTTGCTTTGATCTACCCCCTCCTTTTTGCCGAATGACGACGGCCAGCCACACGACCACGAACCCCGGGCCGCTCACGTGACTGCTAGCGTACCTCTCAGCACAGGTGCGTAGCATCCGTCCCGCCTGCACACGCGCGCTCGGCATCTCGCCGGGCTCGAGAAAAAAAGGTTTGGTGAAAATTTCTACACCTCTTCTCCTCACCAGAAACATCCAAAATGGCTTTCGACAAATCCGCTATCAAGACCTCTGCCTACTCCTCGAGATTCCAAACTCCTTTCCGTAGAAGACAGGAGGGTAAGACCGACTACTACCAAAGAAAGAGATTGGTGGCCCAGCACAAGGCCAAGTACAGCTCGCCAAAGTACAGATTGGTGGTTAGATTCACTAACAGAGACATCATTGCCCAAATCGTGTCTTCCACCATCACCGGTGACATTGTCATGACCGCTGCCTACGCCCACGAGTTGCCCCAATACGGTATCAAGTACGGTTTGACTAACTGGTCCGCTGCCTACGCTGTTGGTTTGTTGGTTGCCAGAAGAGCCTTGCAAAAGCTCGGTTTGGATGAGACCTACACTGGTGTTGAGGAGGTTGAGGGTGAATACGAGTTGACCGAGGCTGTCGAGGACGCCCCAAGACCATTCAAGGTTTTCTTGGACATTGGTTTGCAGAGAACCACCACCGGTGCCAGAATCTTTGGTGTCTTGAAGGGTGCCTCTGACGGTGGTTTGTACGTCCCTCACTCGGCCAAGAGATTCCCTGGTTGGGACATTGAGTCCGAGGAGTTGGACGCCGAGCTCTTGAGAAAGTACATCTTTGGTGGCCACATTGCCGAGTATATGGAGGAGTTGATGGACGACGACGAGGAGAAGTACAAGCAAGTTTTCAAGTCGTACATTAAGGACGAGGTCGACCCAGAGGACGTTGAGGAGATTTACGCCAACGCCCACGAGAAGATCAGAGAGGACCCATCCTTCAAGCCAACCCAAAAGAAGCACACCAAGGAGGAGTACGCTGCTGAGTCCAAGAAGTACAAGGCCACCAAGATCTCCAGAGAGGAGAGACAGGCCAAGATCAACGCCAAGATCGCTGCTTTCAAGGCCGAGAACTAAGTTTCTGCTTGAACTTGTGTAACTTGTCAAACTTTAATCTTAATTTTCTTTTCTCGCCTGCCCACATGTAGTTTCCCTTACCCGTGCCCTTTTGCCGTCAACCGCTGTTTCCACCCGCCCCGCCTACCCTCACTCACTATCGGTGGCACTCGCCAACTGTGTCACCAACCACGGTTTCTCATTATTCATTAATGTATGTACAAGCGCAAGCAACTCTCACTTGTTCGACATCACGCGCTGGGCTTCGTTGAGAAGCTTGTCATAAGCCTCATCAACAACCGGGTGCACACCAAGGCCCTCGCCAGAGTCGATGGAGACGTTGTCTTCGCCGCTCAAATGTTCTGTTGCATCTTGGAAAGCCTCGCTCTTGCTGCTCATCGTCAACGGGCTCCCAACCTCACCGTCACTGCCAGTGACTTCGTCTATTTCCTTGTTTCTGTAGATGTTCTCAAGACTCACTCTCTGAGTATTGATTTTGGAGATGAGGTCAGTCACAGACTCGACGCCCTTCGCGTCGATGATGGCCTCGCGAAGCTCCGACCCGGACGGAACGGTCCCGAAAACGGAAAGCTCTTGTCGACATTCGTCTCCATTCAACATATCGGAAACCTTCTCCTTGTTGTCTAGGTGCTCCATGAAGTAGCCCCAACGGAGAAATTCACCTTCCTCCTCCTCCTGTTCCTTAGCGTAGAGCGATGATTGAGAGACCGACTTCATGAGGATCGGTCTTCCCGTTAGATTGTCTATAATAACGTCCCGCCCGTCTGAATTCGCGTCAATGACCACCAGATGTGGTTGCAATGTCGATTCGTTTCCTTGAAAGCCACTTGATCCATTTGGGCGAGAGGTTCTAGCCATCAAAATCGGACCAGCTGCAATCAACGCCGAGGAGCCGGCATGAAGCTTTTCACGATCCACTTTAAGCGAGTTTTCCGTGTCTTGAATGGAAGTAGAAGGGCTCAAGGGGGTCGAGCTGAACATCTTCGCTTTTTGTTCGAACATGTGAACGAGTTTCTCGAGCGACGCATCGAGGAGACAGAATCGAAGGAGGTTTTCCTTTCCCTCGAAAGACAAATTTCCATTGTTTCTTTGCTCAAAGAGCGAGTCGATCACGCGATGCATATCTTTCCTGACCGAGTTGGTTCTTTCAATAAGCGCATTTGTGATTATTTTTTGCAACTTCAAGTCGACCTCTCCTGGATTCTGATCACTTTCTGTCAACATTTTCTCGGCCGTTTCCATTAAAAGAGATCCATCGAACATCACGTCGTCCTGCTCATTGTTCCCAGCATAGTCACTGATATTTGGCTTGACTGCCTTGTCAAAGTTTCTCATGAGGTAAAGGGCAAGGCGCTGTGAAAGTTCGTCAGGGATAAGGTCGTAGTCCAAGTCTAGGGTAAATATTGAAGACAACTTCACCGCTGTGTATAAGGCGCCGATAGAGCCTCGGTCTAGGTTAGTGTTTCCCAACAAGGATACATGGACAAGGTTTGGCACTTTGGGAAACACGTCGGCAAGTGCGGCAATGGACTGCGAGGAGAGCTCATTCAAGTCGAAATGCATTCGTCTTAGACTCTTGAAGTTGGGAAGATATCTGCCCAATTTGGAAATAACATGAGGAAAGAGCTGGGGTAGCGAGCTGAAGTCGAAAAAGCGAAGGTTCTCGAGTCTCGACAATCCTTTCAAGAGATCGCCAACCTCGTCTATGTCAGACAAAGAGGTGGCGTTCAATGAGAAGAAAACCAAGTTGACCGTTTTGGTATTAAACGCGTCAATGAATGGCTTGAGTTGTCCCTGGCTCAAGTCATTCGAAGCAATGTCGATCCCCACGCATTTGGAGTTGGGTCTACCAATCCAGTCGGCCAAAAGCTCGCATTTCCGCACGTTGATTTCCGTTGCCGCAACGCCTAGTCTGCATGTCGACACTGTTAAAGCATGCTCCAAGAGATTCTCGAAGACGTCGTCGCTCAACTTGCAGCCGCCCATGACCAATTCCTCGATGCCGTTTCGAGACTTGAGCGCGTCGATGAACAAGTTCCAGTTCATGGCGGATCTGACGGACGAGGGCTTGGTCAAGTGCTTGACTCTCTGCTGCGAGATATCTAGCTTTTTCACGTTGTGGTTGCGGGACATGAACTCACACAAGTAGCCCCACCCTGCTTTGTCAATAGCCACGTTTCGCAACGAGAGCTTTTCCAAGTGCTTGCTGTGCACCAAGCCGGCAAGCACGTGCTTCAACATCTCGGTGGTCATGGTGACGTTGTCGAAGATGACAGTGTTGATGGGCATGATGGTGATGAAGTCGCTGAACGAAAGCACATCGATCAACGTGGGTCTGGGGTTGAGCATCTTAAGGATCTGCAACGGCCGCGGCTTGTGCTTGAGCTGCTTCAACGTGGCCGGGATGGGGAGGATCTCGCGCAAGTGACAGCACCGCGTGTATATGGTTTCGGGCGTGAGGTCGTCGTCCTCGTCGTCGGACACGAGCGGCGTCACGTTCTCGAAGTGGTTGAGGTGCACGTGCAACGGGTTGTCGATCGCGATGTTCTCCGCGCCCTGTGAGATGTCGTCCTCCTCCGCGTAGGCCGCCAGGGCGGACTTGCTTGACGCCTTGTACCCCGCAATCTGGCACGCGAGCTTCTTTGCCGACAAATGTGCCTCCACGGCATGCTTTGCGGCTTCCAACAGAGCCTTGTGCTGCGCCTCTAGCGCCCGCTGAAACTCCTCGTCGGTGTAGCTGGGCTCCGCCGCCGCGCTGCTGCGGCTGCCGTCGGCCGTGGAGATCCCCAAGGCGAGCCGCGGCGGCGGGGCCTTCAAGTCCTCGGGAACCAACACGGCTCCCTTGCGCGGCCTGCGTGAGGGGATCTGCTGCTGCGGGTCCTTGTCTAGCTTGTCCAAGGCAAACGAGACCCTGCGCAAACAAAGCTCGGGCTTGCGGGGTTTCTGTGCAAGGTGGGCCGGGCCGGCGGTCTTCCAGGCGTCTGTGGGGGCCACGGCCGGGGGGGCGTCGGCCATCAGCGACCGTCTTCTGAAGAAGCCGCGCTCTTTCTCCGAGGACGGCCGCGGCGAGAGCGCCGCGAGCGACGTGAGCGACGCGCGGTGCACCAGCCTGTTTGGGGGCACGCCCTGGGCCAATTCCAGCGGCGGCTTGTTGACCGAGGCCGCGAGGTCCTGGTCCCGCGGGGACGGGCCGCCCGACGGCGCGGATTTCGGCACGTGCATCGCCGGCAGCACCGCCGTGGCAGTTGGCGATGAGGCGCGCAGGGCGCTGGGTGCGGGCGGTGCCGCGGGGGCCGAAGGCGGCGCCGAGAACGCCGAGTGTTTGAACTTGGCCGAGAGCGAGCTGAAGAACGAGCGTCCCTTGCCCGAATTGGCCCGCGACACCGGCGCCGGGGGCTGTATGGGGGCCACGGTGGCGGGCGGCTGCGCCACGGCCACGCTGGTCCTTCTGCTGGCGGCTGGCAGGGCGCCGGCAACCGCGGCAGGCTGCTTGGGCGGCTGCGGGGCGGACGACGAGCGGGAGCGCCGCGTGGCGGGCGGCAGCCCGACCGGGCTAGGGCCGGGGAGGCCCGTGTGCGTGTTCCGCGGGCTGGGCGGCGAGTCCGGGGCCGTTTGGGGGCCGTTTCTGGCGGGCCTGGCGTCGTTTCTGGGGGGCCTGGCGTCGTTTCTGGCGGCCGACGCGGCGGGCTCTGCGGGCTTGTTCTCGGGGCCGTGCGAGGCACGAGCATCCGACGCGGCTTCCGCGCTGGGGCTGTTCTCCTTGTCTCCGCCCGGCCGTGTGTCCCTGCCGCTGGAGGTAGGGGCCGGTCCAGCCAGGTCGGGGCGGTCCGGCGCGAGCGAAACCGAGGGCCGCCGTTCGAGATTGAGTTTCTTTTCGAGTTTCTTCGACTTGCTGCGGAAGAGCCAGTCCACGTCTCCGTTGGACACGCCTGTTGTGATGTCGGATGGCGGCGCAAGCGACATGGCGATGGAGGACAGCGGGCGGCAGGCGGGTTTCTGGGCGGGCCTGGGGTCGTGGGGCGCTCGGGCAGGCGGGGCTCGGAAAGCACGTGTTTTGCGGTCTGCGGGCTGGCGGGGTCGGGCGCAGAAAGAAAGTTTGGGTTTGTGGGCGCAAAGACAGGGGGGTGGCGGAAAGATGGACGGACGGGGTGCTAGTTTGTAGGCGTGGTTCAGCCATGGCCCCAGGCCCGGGGCCTGCAGGCGCCGCGAGCACTGGGCCGCTGGCCCTACGCAATCTGTTTTTTTTTTTTTTTTTTTTTTTTTTTTTTGGGCCC
>NW_017387733.1:257580-331804 GCF_001664035.1 Metschnikowia bicuspidata var. bicuspidata NRRL YB-4993 | reverse complement strand
TTTCGGGCCTCTTGCGCTCCGTTCCACGCGGGGCGGGCGGGGCGCACTGTGCGGGCCAATCTGGCAGAGGCGCCTAGCGGCGCCGGCGCCGGCGCTCGGCAGGGACCGGCCACAATGGCTGCAACAAGGGCGGCTTTTTGCGGTCTGCCGGGCCGCCAGCCTTTTGGGTTCCCGGGCGGTCTCCCTGTTTCCGAGCGGCCTTTTTTTCCGGGCGGCTGTCTTGTTTTTGTGTGGCTGTCTTGTTTTTGTGGTGGCTTTCTTGTAGTTCAGGTGGCGTTTTGTTTTCGCGGGGCGTTTTGTTTTCACGGGGCCGTCTGCTTTTCATGGGGCCGTAGAAAACGCGGGCCCGGGAAGCCTCGACGGAGCCTGGCCGCGGCGTCTTGTCTGGCTGGCGCCAGGCAATACATCCCGAGTGCTCTGTGTGTCCCGGCGAACAAGAGGTGGCCAGGCAATCGGGAGGACCGTGCTGCCAACCGCTGCAGATTGGCTGCTGTTTGGCGGGCTAATTGGGGAGCAGCCTGGGGCTAATAGATGAGCTCATTTATAATGGGCCCGCTGATTGGCCCGGGCAGTGCGGGGAATTCTGGAAGCGCGCGCCGTTGCTAGGCCTGCAGTGGGCCCATAGCGTGGGCAGCAAATAGAAAGAAAGCCGGCAAATTAAAACAGAGACGATGTGTTTTTTTTTTTGTATTCGGCACACTAGTGCTACTTGGGCTGGGTATTGGTGGCTGTGGTGCAAATTTCAAGCAGCTCTTTTTGTTGACACGGCCGGCGCTCGTAGCAAGGACTAATTCAAGAGAGTGATTCAAGGGACGGGCCTGGTTTGCAGATCTGCCGAAATGCTGGCGCGCGAGCTGGGTCCTTCATGCTGCCTGGAAGGCCGGGCCACGCCACTTGCACCAGATGGGATATCAAGACGCTCCGGTATTCGAGAACCCACGTTGGCCGTTTCCACGCTGTTTATTGCATGCTCCGCCACGTCGATGTATCAAATACTCCGAATGCAATGACATACTCATGGATTTGAAAGTCACTGAAAATGCAAATACTTCGCAAATACATCAAAGTGCGACTGGAAATGTTTTCAGGGAACTGCATTGGAATCCTTCTGGAAATGCGTTGGACTACTTCTGAAAGTACAATACTTCTGAAAACACTTTTGGAAATACATCAAAATACTTCGGGAAGTACAACAAAACGTCACTGAAAAAGCATTAACATACTCCTGATAATGCATCAGAATACTCCTGGAAATGCACTGAAATACTCCTGGAAATGCACTGAAATACGTCTGGAAAAGCACTGAAACACTCCTGGAAATGCATTGAAGGTCTCCTGAAAATACACCGTAATACTCCTGAAAATACATTAAAGTACTTCTGAGAAATACATTGAGATACACTGCAAATAGATCGAAATACTCCTGGAAATAGAATGTCCCTGAAATTAAGTTTGAACACCCATATCATATTTCATCATACCTCACCAATGCTTCTAAACTCAAACCCTTAGTAGTTCGTTTAGATTCTCTTCACGACTCACTACACCTCGTAAAACATTCGAGTATCCTGCATCAGGTGGTGCAATTCAGCATGCCATCAGGCTTTCAAAGACCCTCTACAACACGTTCGAATATCCCCAAATTACAATAAATACCCTCAAAAAAATCCAAATGCCCCTCTCATATAAACCCTCTCGCTTGGTGCCGTTCGTCACTCGCCAATATCGCATATGCCAATACGAGGTGGGGCGAAGGGCGCAGAAGAATCTGGCGCCACTTTGGTGCCGGCCTACCTTATTGGCCTCGCACCAGAATCCATGCATGGCGAGCCACGCTATCTTCTCTGATAACCACTCCGGAAATAACCACTCCATACTCGTCGAAACTACGCCATGTCCTTCAGCAACCCTCGCTCCGTCTAAAAATACAACGCCATCACCGCGAAGAAAATACCCCTTCTTGTCCGTGCCTAACTCCGCAGCTGCTCTGGTGGTTTTGCAGACTCCTCCATGGTTCCAGGCGTTCCTGCCCTGGCACCCATGTGTGTCTTGCACACAGGCCCTCCCCGAGCTATTGTGGTGCCACCCGGCCCGGCTGGCGAAGCAGAGTTAAATAGCTCCGTTCCGGAACCCGGTTGCCGGGTCACCAAAAAGCAGTCCTTTCGGGCTTCCTCCGACTCCAAGCTAGGGCGACGATTTGGCTCCCTTTTTTTGGGGAGCATTCTTGCGCCTGCACCGTGAGCCACGGGCCTGTTCTCCCTCCCTTTTTCGTGGCCCCGCTATACATCCCACCATTGGGGCCGCACGGGGCATGGACTAATGATATGCGAATCGCGAATGATTTGTATGATCCATGCCGCTGGCCTGGAGGGGCCCTGGACAAACAAATCAGCACACCAGTTAATAACCTGGACAAACCCTGACCAGACTGATCATATAATTCACAGAGATGCTCACATAGTTAAAAAGATGATCACATAATTCACAGACAACGATCACAGAATTAACAAGATGATCACATAATTAACGAGAAGATCACAGAATTAAGAAGAGGAACACAATATTTCACACAAGATAAGACAATGATCACATGATTCACAGAGAATGTTCACATAATTAACAAGAGGAACACAATGTTCTACACAAGATATTACAATGATCACATAATTCACCGACGATGTTCACATAATTAACAAGATGATCACATAATTCACAGATCACGACGACATGATTTACACAAGATGAACCCAATGACCACCACATGATTCCAAATTTCATCACAGAATTAAAAAGATGATCACATAATTCACACAAGATGAACACAATGATCACATGATTCACAAAGTATGATCACAGATTTAACAAGATGATCTCATAATTCACACAAGATGAACACAATGATCACATGATTCACAAAGTATGATCACAGATTTAACAAGATGATCTCATAATTCACACAAGATGAACACAATGATCACATGATTCACAAAGTATGATCACAGAATTAACAAGATGAACGCAATGTTCCACACAAGACATCACAATGATCACATAACTCACCGACAATGTTCACATGAAACACACAAGATAATCACATAATTCACACAGGATAATCACATAATTCACACAGGATAATCGCATAACTCACAGAGAATATCACATAATCAACACAATGGCAACACAACACCAACCCGAAGTGAATGGAAATTAGAACATCGGAACAAAAGTCAGAAGGGAGTCCGGGCGCCACACAAATAATCCTGGAAGGCAGAACGAATGTGCGAAGAGTAACAAGACCACCCAGCCTGCAACAGAAAATCAAAGGACCGAAACAAAAGTGAATACAAACTAAAAGCAGAGCAATGGCACAGAGCGAAGAAAAAGCAAATCCTGTTTGCAAATCCACAGAGATACTAAAAGCCAACAGCGAAAACAACGCTTCCAAACGCATCCATGCACACCCATTCTATTTTTCTCTCGAATTAGGCCTCTCTTATCGCTCGCCAGCCTGCGTTCACGGAGCGAGCCGCACTGCAGCCAATCAACCGCCCCAAGGCGGGGGCCATGGTCCAGCGCGCCAGGCCGGCTTCGGCCAAATAAGCTATTCTTTCATTTCTGGCAAGTAAACGAGATGGCAAATGGCGGGGAAGGCCTGGCCCAAAAACACAGCACCAGCGGGAAACAAAAAAACAAAAAAGCCGTCGTGCTACGCAAGACGCCCTCAAACGCCCAGTCTGTTTTGTTTGTGTTTTTCGTGCTTTGTTTGTGTTTTTTTGTGCTTTGTTTGTTTCTTCGTTCTCCGTTGTGCTGCCCTGCCCCGTGCTTATTAATGGGGGGCCCGTGGCCCGCACACGGCTCGGCCGCGCTCCGAGCCATCTCCGCCCCAGGTGCTCTGCCCCTATAGGAGGAGTGCGGACCTGCACAGAGGCGCGGGTGCGTCATGAATTCTCGCTTTTTTCTAGCGGCCCTCAGTCTCCAGCTCCGTACTTCTCTTCTTTGCAACTCGGTACAAAGAACCAAACTCCACACAGAATACCGCCAATGTTTAGACAGCTCTACAGACCAATTGCGCTTGCCGCTGCCAGAAGAGCCGTGGGCCCCGCGGCGCTTTCTGCCGCCCGCGCCGTGCCCGCCTTTTCCTTAGCCGCCAGGCCCCAGCACAGAGGCTACCACGAAAAGGTGCTCGATCACTACTCCAACCCCCGCAACGTCGGCACCATGAACAAAAACGACGAGGACGTCGGCACCGGGCTTGTGGGCGCGCCTGCATGCGGCGACGTCATGAGATTGCAGATCCAGGTGGACGAGGCCACGGGCGTCATCAAGGACGTCAAGTTCAAGACCTTTGGATGCGGCTCGGCCATTGCGTCGTCCTCGTACGTCACGGAGCTCGTCAGGGGCATGACCCTCGAGGAAGCCATGACCATCAAGAACACCGCCATCGCCAAGGAGTTGTCGTTGCCGCCCGTCAAGTTGCACTGCTCCATGTTGGCCGAGGACGCCATCAAGTCTGCAGTCAAGGACTACAAGACCAAGCGCGCCAATGCCGTCAAGCAGCCCACCTTGGGTGCGGCCGTGGCCTAAGGCGGCCGGCTGTTCTGGCCCGGCGCGGTGCTTGCCGTGTCTGGGCGCAGTTTTCATGGGCATGAAGACCCGGCTTTCCGCCTGGCCGCGGGGCCACACGGGTGTTTCGGCGCTGGCACTCGGGCCCGGAAACTGGGGTTCTCCGTGGTGTATGGGGATAGACGTTCCACGGAGATGTGATGATCTGGTGGTTTAGCTTCCTTTCAAGTTTGGATTCCCGTGAGATCCGCGGGCGCTGGACCCGCGAGGGTCTGGAGATTTGGGTCTTGGACCTGGGGGCGTCGAGCGGCCCCACCAGCGCAGCAAGGCCCGCGAGCACAGGCCGCTTCGGGCGCGGCGCACGGCTCGTGTGTTCCCCCCTCGGTTCTCTTCTACGCGGGGCCTGGCTCGTGGAGCCCGGATCTATTTATTCAATACATGTTCATCTTTTGGCCTGGTGCGTCGTAGCACTCAGCGCTCCACAAAGAGGTACCTGGCAAACTGCCTGCCCACGAAGCCGGCTTCCAAGTCCCACAGCCTGAGGCGGGTGACGGCCAAGAAACTGAGCCCGGAGAAGAGGCCTATGACGGTGTAGGCGATCTTGCGGGCCCGGAGACTGGTCTGCCTGCGGTACTTGAAAAGCCCGCTGATCGTGTGGTAAAACGACACCCACAGAAGCATGCCGAGCATGGCGTAGTTGAAGTATTTGCCCGCGTCCCCGTAGAACGACTGGCGGAGATAATGCGTGACGAAGTTCAAGTTGACCAACGCCGAGTCGCCGTCCACAAGCAACGCGCCGATCTTCATCTTGTACAAGTGGTAGGCGAGAGCAGCGGCCATGACGTAGCCCGAAAACGTCAACGGCGTGAAGGACGGGAACCGCGACGAGACCCACGATTTCTTGAAGCCGAGCCCGAGGATGGAGCCGAGGCCCCCAAGACCTATGTCGTCTCTATGCTGGTCCTTTATGACCACGTCTCTCTCGGCCCGGGGCGCTTTTCTGGGCGGCGCAAACACGCTCCGAATGACCCGTGCCGAAACGCCGCATGCCACGTGAACCCCGGCCGTGGCGTAGGTGGCAGAGTACTCGAAGAGGGGAGACAAGTAGACTGCCCGGGTCATCTCAAAGAGGTCCTGGCACTTTTCTGCACTGAAGCCAAGTGCAGGCGCCACGACCACCGAGGACACGTGGAGCCCGAAGAACGCTAGGAAGCCGTACGCGGAGTATTTCTGTGCTTTCTGGAGGGCCAGGAGAACCCGTCTCATGAGATCGCGCTTCTTCTTGGACGGCTCGCCAGCATGCGGCTGGGGGTCTGTGAAGGCGCGTTCCAAGGGCTGTGGAACCACCTGCGTTAGGTCCAGGAGAGACATGTGGGTGTGTGGGTGTTCGGCGGCAGAAACGGCGGCAAAACAGGATTCTTGTGGTGTCGAATACTGCCAGTCTATTTTCGACCAGAGAGCATGGGCCCAATCGCATGGGGCGGAATGATAAGCGGGCGATGGCCGCGCGCATGGGGCCAGGGCCACGAAAGAATGGAGGTGGGCAGGTGGGGAGCACCAGAAGCGATAGTGAAGATTCTCTTTTTTTTCTATTTTTTTTTTCTTTGGTGGACTTCCAGTTATGTAGCTGGCGGGTGCTGGGCAAGAACGGGTCAATTGGTCTGGGTTCATTAAGTTGTGTTGACAGTCGGTGCACTGTAAAGTCTATGCCATGGAGGGCCGCGCGGGGCCTGGTTTCGAGCCCACGGCGCCAAGTGAAGAAGGCCCCGGCGCCAAGTGACCAAGGTCGCGGCTCTGAATGAAAAGGCAAGAGAGCTGGAAGAAGCAAGAGCTGAGACGCATCATACGACAGGGCTCGTCCATAACGATGAACTGAAAGGTGCCATTTATCAGATTGAACATTTTGAACCACTTTTGAAAATGATTTGCAGCGAAGGATTCTTGTGAATAGAGGGGGTGTGATGAGAATTTGTGGATAATTCGATCGTTTATCCATTTATGCCGGCTCATTTTGACCATGTATATAGGTTATTTCGAATTTAACTTATTTCGACCTTCTGGTTCATTTAATTCCGACCGTTTATTCAGTTTGTTTCGGCCGCCTAATCCAGGTTACCACGACTATTTCCATCGACCATTGTAGCAGATTATTGACGACAACCGTTCACGAAAAATCATTCTTGTCAACGTGTTGATGTGACTATCAGAAGGTGCATGATACAAGGCAGCCAGGTAATGTACAGCATGTGTCATAAAGAATTACGAACATCAAGTCCCATATAGCATATCAATATGGAAGCAGTTGCAGCAATGCACTTGACACAACAAACATATCCGCACGTACACCTATATTCATACAGCCACATCGGAGCCATCAAGTTCTTTCGAACTGTCATGTCTTCCAGCATCAACAAATCATCATATCAACTGGTACATCAAAACAAGATAATCACATCGAATTTACATTTCTCGAAGGTGAGATAGATTTACCAGGTCTCAAATCACATCATTTTTTCCTGTAATTATTTCTCCACATCCCAAATCACATCGTTATTTTCCCATAATTATTTCACCAGATCTCAAATCACATCGTTGTTTTCCCATAATTATTTCGCCACATCTCACATTCCATGTCTATACTTATGTACACGTCCGTCACCAAATCACTAATCTGTTGGTCAATTCTTGCTTCACATCACCGAATCACCACATCAAGATGTGTATCTTTTAATTTTTTTCCCCAAATCTCTCACCAAAACCTCACATAGTTTCATTTGTCCACTCGTCAATCAAGACGTTTTCCCTTTTTGTTCACTCCACCATCCGCAGTACGGCTGTGTGTATCATAGACACCGCTCTCCCGCACTGGCGCTGCCCCGAAAACAGCCCTGGCTCAGGGCCTCGCGCACCTGCCACCCAGGCCCCGTTTCAGCCAGGCAAGGTGGCAGAGAACGCAGAGACACCACCAATAAAACCGATTGCAGCCCCTTCCCCGCAAAATCCTGCCCCAAGCCCGGTCCACCGCACCGCCTAAATATCTCTAGAAGTCCCAAAATCCAGGCCCGCCAAAAAAAAAAAAAGCTCACGCCTCGTTTGTTTCCATTGGGCCCTCACTTTCGCCTTTCGCCCCAGGGCCTGGCTCCAGCGCGGCCCGCGCATGCCCTCTCCGCTGCCACCGCTCCTCCACGTCTCAGCAAATACTCAAGTCACCACCCCTTAACTCTCACTCTCACGCTCAATTCCTCTGAAACACCGCTCAGCATCTCACGAAATGTCGTCGGCCTCTTTCACGCAGACGAGAAACTCCGCCATCAGTTTCGAGAACACCACGCAGCTGCTTTTGAGCCGGTTTTCGAAGCTCCAGCAGGTGGGCCACTCTGTGGAGCCTGATGCCGAGGAGACCGGCTTGGTGGGCCAGATCTCCGATGTGCTTGCCAAGCGCGAGGACGTGGTGGCCCGATTGGGCCGCATCTGCGACTCGGACATCAACATCTCGACTTCCAAACTACAGCAGTTGCAGCGCCACAGAGAAATCTTGGCTGCGGACCGCAGCTCGTTCTTGAAGATCCAGGCGCGGATCAACGACGAGCGCAACCGCAACAATCTCTTGTTCCTGGTCCAGTCGGACATCTCGGCGCACAAGCAGCGGAACGTCTCGCTGGCCGCGGAAAACGCCAACGAGTATGCTTTGGACGAAGGCAGGCGAGTCGACGCGGCAAACTCTTTTGCAGAGAGGCTCTTGCAGCAGGCCTATGAGACCAGGGACGAGCTCCTCAGCCAGCGGGCGTTTCTCCAGAACGCGCTGTCCCGAATCCAGGGCACAATTCTGACGATTCCGGGGATCAATGTCTTGGTCTCGAGGATCAACACGCGGCGAAAGAGAGATACCATGATCATGGCCACGGTGATTACGCTATGCATTCTCGGTCTATACTTTTCGTCGTAGAATTTCATGAAGGAGAGCTTCCAGGAGATTGTCTACGGCTAGGCCAATCCCGTCAGTCTCAAAAGACGCGGGAAGCACTCTTTGCATGTGAGTGGGAAATAGTAGGGTGGCTCATGTTTGGCTGCCGGCTGTTACTTACTGTATCTATGCATTGGTGTGCTTGAAACGTCGTCTCTAACTGTGTGGATTGGGATTGTCGACCTTACCGGTTTCCTGGAAGTTTGAAATAGTATTGCGGGTCCGAACACCTAGATGGTGTCTTTGAAATGATTCCTTCGAATTCTTTGAAATCATTCCTTTGAATTCTTTAAATTCTTTAAAGTGACTCCTTCGAATTCTTGAGAATGATTCCTTCGAATTCTTTGAAATGAGTTCCTCGAATTCTTCAAAATGATTCCTTCGAATTCTTCAAAATGATTCCTTCGAATTCTTCGGAATGACTTCTTCGAATTCTTCAAAATGATTCCTTCGAATTCTTCGAAATGATTCCTTCGAATTCTTCGGAATGACTTCTTCGAATTCTTTAAAATGACTTCTTCGAATTCTTCAAAATGACTCCTTCGAATTCTTCAAAACGACTTCTTCGAATTCTTCAAAACGACTTCTTCGAATTCTCTAAAATGATTCCTTCGAAGTCTCTGAGGCATTTCTTCCGAATGTGTCTTGGAATGGATCGTGATTTTGTCTTTATCCTCAAGGTGGGCAATCTATACATGGAATTTGTATTCAAACATAAAAGCATTGCGACAATCTACGAGACCCCGCCAACCATGAAGTAGAGGTCATCTCTCGCATTCCTATAACTGGCATCTACATTCCCTACTCCAACGATACACTCACGAGAACCCACTCGCCTATCCAGTGTTAAAGCATACATGAATTTAAACGTACTTCGTCCTGCAGCCAGTCCCCGGTTGCTGGCCCCAAGTGTCATCCTTGCACCTGCAGAAATTGGGCCGCACCGTATCGGCCTGAGGGGGAGGGCGCCTGCTGTATGCAGGGTGTTTCCTGTTTTGGTGGTTTCGGATTTTGAGGCGGTTTTTCCTCTTCCGTCTCTCGCTTGACGTCGTGGACCAGGATGGACGAACGTATTTTGGACTTGAAAATCCGCCGGATCGAGCAGCTCAATGAAAAGTTGAGGCTTTCCTTGAAGAAAGACAGGATTCCTGCGTCAAGGGCCGCTGCATTGATTATACAAGCATCTCAGGATATTCCCGACCCACTAATTCCGTCCATTTGGCATCTACCTCCGGAGTTAAATCGGTATCGAGTGTTCCAGGAAGCAAAAGGCATGAGTAGTGGGAAAAACGTTTCGTGCTGTACGATTGTTTGAATAGGGAAATTGCTGGTTGAAACCCCTAAGAATGCGTCCTTGTGAGATCTAATGACCCATCTTTTGCAGAAGTGAAATTCAGCTGCTCCAGAGCACAAGGATATATCTTCAAAATGATGCCGGAGACACAAGAGAAACGAGGAATATAAGAAACGAATCAATATCCTATGTAAAGCACTTGAGCCACAGCTGCCTGGCTGCTCTGCGATGTAGTTCAAGTCCCCTCCAGTTATATCAAAAGTCACAGCTTTTCTGAGGAACTGAAAGCAGCGGTGAAACCCTTAATTCAGACTCTGTTGTCTATCCGCCAAGCTGTTTTCCCTCTATTTCATCCAAAGTAATCATCCGCAAGTGCTCTGCGCTTTCGTCTCCCAAGGTATCGTCCTGTTCCTTTTCGTCGGCCCCGCATCCACAGTCATAGTCTTCCAAGATTTTCGTGCAGTCATACTCGGGCTTTTCCAAGCGCTCATTCACTTTATTGTGAATGTGACATCCCCATAACGCAGCCGTTTTCCGTGATCCGACTTGGACAGGGTACTTTTTCAACAACTGCGAAAAGTGCCTGGCACAGTCTCCACAGGGATATACCTGAGCAAAAAGATGGATGTACAGTTTCAAAGTTGTTTTTTCCAGAACCGTTGGTTCATCTGGGTACCTTGCCAATACGGTGTGGAACAAGTGCCACGCCGAATTTCCAAGTTTGGCCTTTAGCGTTTCGTTGGCCATTTTGGGCATGAATGGAGTCTCGGTGAAGCCATCTGCTGGTTGTAAGTTGGACTCCTCCTTTGAATCCTCGAAAGACTCCTCCTTAGAATCTTCGGTCTCCTTGTATTCCTCGTCAGGCTTCTCGTTGGGCTCTGTTTCACCTTGAATCGACTCCTCTGTTATTTCCTCTGGGAGCTTTTCAGCAGGCTGGAAGCTAGGCTCCTCTGAACTAGGGACTTTTGGGTCTTGAAACAGTTCAAGAGACATCCAGGTTCCTGCCTGGCCCAATGATTGTGAGTCGCCCGTTGCTACAAAGTATATAGCACATGTAACGCAAAGAAAAACCACGAGCGAAAAAACCAGTCTACTGCTGGATCTCGACATGGTGCTTGGTTGTGTGGTTTCGTAGAAAGGATAGTTCTGACAGTCTTGGAGATGCCTGATGTGGAGCACGTTTGAT
Source organism: Metschnikowia bicuspidata var. bicuspidata NRRL YB-4993 (assembly GCF_001664035.1). NCBI lineage: Eukaryota > Fungi > Ascomycota > Pichiomycetes > Serinales > Metschnikowiaceae > Metschnikowia > Metschnikowia bicuspidata. The sequence goes on along the minus strand of NW_017387733.1, from coordinate 320,797 downwards.
CATCTTTCCTGTCCGCGCAAGCCGCATATGCGACATCCAGCCCAATTGGGTCACATGACCTAGATAAGCCTGAGGTAATAAGCATAGCATGTGGTAAAAACGGGTTGATACAAGATTTTTGTTTTCTTTTGCGTTAAGTGTCTGGTCCTTTTAGAAGTAAGAAAAAGGCCCCAGTATCACATATTTGGGTGCGGCGGGTTTGGTAATGCGTTTTACTGATACTAGTGAGGCGAAGTGGCAGATAGCCATGTTTTGCGTCGGATCGAAGGTCTGGGGGTAAACCAAAACATACAAGTAGAAATTACATCCCAAAGATTTGTCTTATCAGCTGGTAATTTGATTGTGGACACATTACATTTCTTGACGACGCAGCTACACAAATGCGTTCACACATTCATTGGGCTTAACATAGGATCTAATGATCTCTGAAGCACATAGCTGCTTCTTGTTGCAATGACTTCTAAGTAACATGTCGAAAGATACGGGGCTTATAAGGCGAAGAGAATCCTCGATTAAGTATAACTATATAAGTGCCATATATGCCTTTATCGTCACTGAAATGGTTGCAAAATGTTTTCCTTCGACTGGACCCTCAGCCACCAGCTATACATTGTCACAATTTATATGCATTCAAATCGATTATAACTCAATGAATCGCGATTATTCATGACCCTGACGTAGCCTTCAGAATTTAGCTTTATCATTATTGAGAGGGAAGAATTCTACGACCATAGATATCTGTGAGTTCGGAATATCTTCCACTGCTGTCTATGAGTGCAAGAAATTATGCGGCATAGAAGGTGGTAACTATAGCCGGTCTTCTACTCTCAGGCTTTATCATCAAGAGCATTTTAATTGGAATGTCGCACATGGGTATTTGAACATCCTTTCAAAGACATGTGAAGAGCTGAGTACACCCGCAAGAAATAGAACCTCTGATTGAAGTTTTCTGTTGTTGTTTTTCTGAACTTAATTTTTTCATCAATTTCCGCAGCCAACTCATGATGTTGTGGTATCAAAACTGAGCCCCTCGAACATACTGGTGTATTAGTTATTGGAGCTTCAGGTCGTGGATTAACAACCCCAAGTATACTTGGAAAGCCTTGATACTGCAGAAGTTACTAAAGCAAGGCTTACGTGTACCAGTGCCGATTTTATCACTGCGCACTGTACGGATAAAGATGGATGTTGCTTTCTGAAAACCAAGATTAACTTCATCTCAAAAACAAAATTCAAAATTACATCATGGGTGTTTAGTTCCTAGCACTCAAAATATACTCAGCTGGAGGTTTTGTTCTGCCCAAGATTGTTCTCTCCTCCGAGATTTCAAACCCCACCATTTTTATTCAGCACATGACAAATATCTGCTGGCTCTGAGGGGACGACCTCCAGACACAGTAGTCAACAGTATGAGTGACGTTCTCAAGCATATCCATGAGAGCAGGTTCACGCTTGTGACGTCTGAAGCAAAAGATTCAAAAAGATGTCTCGCACTCTGTTGCACTGTATCGTCCGTAGAATCTACATTCACTAATAACTTTCGGTGTATAATAAATTTCTGCTTAAACTCGAGAAATGAAGAGGTGGCGAAGCAGCCGCTTGGCAAGCTTCTCGATTTGAGTCCACGTTATGTATTATGTCTGGTCCGGCAACCCTGCACAAGGAATTATCTCGAGGTGTCGATGGTGGCGGCTTGCAAAACTCCAGGCAATGCGTCGCTGCCCACGCCAAAAAGAAGCTTGACTCCTCCAACCAACGTGGCCAACAAGACAACAGATGTCCACAACAAGAGATGTGCCTGTGCTGCAATGTCTTTCTTGCTGCAATCGTACCCGGCCCACTTCGTAGTTTTGGACGTCTTCTTGTCCTGAGTGGCCGAGCACAAACATTGCCAGCAGCCCTCTTGCACGTTCGTGCAGGAGCCATGGCCGCTGCAGCTTTTGGTGGAAGCATCACACTCGGCCTCGTTGGCAAAGCAGGAGTTGGCGCCACTGGTGCCTCTTTTGGAAAACGTGGAGAACACACCGTCAAGCTCGCTGGCTCTCTTCAGCAATTGCAGGTGGTCGGACGCGATTTTGTGGTCGGGGCCCACGGCCACAAGCGTGATGTCAAACTTGGAGTCCAACGCCACGATGCTCTGGAGCAACGCGCCCTTGGCCACATTGTAAGTACGCGAGTTGTATCCGATACGGTGGCCGATCGAAAGGAGAGAGTCCAAGTTGGCCACGGCAAATGCATCCGTGTGGTTTTCCGAGGAGCCCAACTTGACCATCTGCATGATTTCGTTGATGTAGAGCTTGTCGTTGACGAGCTTCAAGCCGGACGACAGCGCACCCATCACGTGCTGAGTGTTCTCGGCCTCGTCGGCAGAGTGCCTGACCAACTTGGCCCAGGCTTGCGGCAACTCGAGGTTGAAGTGCTTGAACTGTTGAGGCATGTCGTCACCTCCAGCAAAGCCCGAAGAAACGTACTTGAGTTCCTCGGTCAAGTGCGACACCCGCAGCGCGGACTGGGCCCCCGCCACTTGCTTGGGGAGTTTTTTGAAAAGCACTTTGACGAGACCAGGCGCCACTTTTTTGTTTGTGCCCGTTTCGATCTCGAAAGTCGGCGCCCAGTCGTCGAGGATCCGTTCGGGGGTGTCCACACCCTTAAGGATGACCAACAAGTCCGGTTTCCCGGCCTCCTTTCCATGCACGAGATCAAGAAATTCCACAGCCTTGTCTTTGTGGCCGATAGAGTAGTATTCGCCGGCGCCAAACTTGTCTGCCAAATATAACAACGAGGACTTCAACGACACCCGGGGCACCTCGGCATTGTGCTTGCCGGGGAATTCGTACACGGCAATATTGCTGGCTGCAGAAACGGCCGATGCGGCCAATAGCACCGCAGAGCTGAACGAGGCAATCTTCATTGTGCGAGTGTGGTGCCAGTGTTTATCAAAGCCTGCTAAAATACGGTTTTCTGGGAACCGACTCTGAACTATCGAGACTCAAGTATGCCGCCGTGTGCAGGCCGGTGCACGGGTCTTTTGGATAACGGCTGATTTCGGCGGGCGTCGGTGAAGAGTGTTTTATTTCGGAGAAAGCAGTCTGTGAATTAGTGAAGCTTTCTAGTACTGGAGGTTCTGTGGTGCTGGGATGTGGGGCATGTGTCTACTTCCTTATGTCGAAATAAACATTTTGAATTCCGCGAAAAGCTAGACATGGACCGTTAAAAATGTATCTCAACAACTTCCGAGGCACATGTCCCAAAGTTGCATATCTCCGGCAAAAATCCAGACACAGACCAAAAGAAAAGAAATTGATCAACGTAACACTATGAGTTAGGAAGTTTAAGAATATATACAGAGACTAAGTTTTAGTGGATTTCCGGGGGACTGAGCTTGGGTCGTAGGCCACTCAATGCGACGGAAATAAATTAGTCTGCATGACGGAGTATTCCATATATGCACGTCTAATCAGGGTGTTTGAGTTCAAACATGACTACAGTCGGATCTTACACTTATTCGTTGCCTGAGACGCTGACCGCGTCACTGAATAATCGGCAGCAATTTCTGCTAAACTGCTTCACGCAATAATATGAAAACGAAGAAAGTTTCATGACTAGTTCAGTGCAGGAATATCACAAATTAGATTTGAACAGACCGTCAGTTTAACCGTGCCACTTTGTGGCGGATGCTATTGTACATTCGATTTATTGGGCTGTAGCGAGATAGCATAACTGCACAGGATCGCGGACAACGTTTTGCGGAGTTTGACAATGAGGAATTTAAAAGTTCGATTTGCTCACTAAAACACTTGTGAGATAATTGAACTAATAAGAATCTTGGGTTTGCACAAGATTAGGTTTAGAAAAGATTTCAAATTGGGAGTCAGCATGGAAGTAGATGGGAAGCAAGAATTAGTGAAGAAGGAACCATCTTTTCCAAGTAGGGGATTTTAGTGTCCTAGGATGCCGCTGACAGGCATAATCACACAATAGTTGCGGCTAATATGTTTTGGATAATCAAGGAAGTAACAAAACAAAAACAAGAACAAATTGGTATTGGCAAAAATACACATAATCGGCTCCCAAAACCACATCTAGTGTGGAAACTGGGCCCGTTTCCTTCCGCTAATAGAGCCCTGAATGGTCCTCTCGGTACGCGTCTGTTTCCGTGCATAATAGTACGCCATCGATTCCTAGGATGAGTCTTTTATAGTAGTCACTTCAACCCAGAAGATAAGAAAGGACTCAGGGATCTCACTTTCTGTATTTCGCCACGTCTTTAAGTGTATACCTGTGACGAGCTATTTGGGCTTGGCATATTTGAGTTTTTGCCAAAAGTATTTATACGCTTCCGAGGGTTAAGGAAGGCGCCCATGGTGTCTCTATTGTTATAGACTTGGTGTGTGCAAATATGACACTGGAAAGCCGATGTCTCTCGTGGTAAAGACCGACAGGGGAATATGATCCTAAATTGAAGTGACGTATAAAAAATGAATTGCACCTCTTCAACCATTCTGATTTATATAATTTTTCTACTGCTTGTTCTGACGGACAGTGGGACATGAATGAACGAAGCGCTGTAGCATTATCGGGGTCTGCTTCTTTTGCCTTTTGCTGTTCCAGAACTTGAACAGCTTTTTAATAATGTATTCCTTCTCTTTTTTTCCCGCCGTCGATTTTTTGATAGCTTTTTTTTGACCTCGTCATGATTGTATCGTGAGCTTTCTGGGTGATGTACGGCTCTCGTGCTTTTTTTTGTCTTGGTACATTCACCTGATTAAAGAAGCAAAGCTATACAGCTAAAATATAAAAAAAACCTTTGAACAGCTCCCAGACACGGTGTTTTTGGCTGATTCATTTTATCAAAGAATTTTTTCAAAAGAAACATCAGGAGCAAAACTATACAACTAAAACATATAAAACAACCTTTGCACAGTTCCTAGCTACATACCTTTTTTTTTTTTTTTATACCAAGTTTCGAAACTCAGCCCGGCCTCTCCCGTGAGCTACCTCAATGACTGTTTTATCGCCTTTCAATTGAGCGTTCCTTTATGTTTTTTCTGTGAATTTATTTCAGCTGTTTCTAAAACTTGGCGTTTTTTCAACATTAAAATGAGTATTTTGCTGCACTTAATTGATCACAGGAAGATGCGGTGGCTCAATGGTAGAGCTTTTGATTCCAAATCAAAAGGTTGCAGGTTCGATTCCTGTCCGTGTCACTTAATTTTTGACTTTTTTAGTCGAGGATTTTTTTTAAAATTTTTGTCAAGAGTGCTTCATCAAGATTTACCAGCATTTGCTTGCCAGGACAGTGTACACGACAGCAGGGATGATCGTGTTTGCCCCGTCTACTGGGGCTGTGAGATGTTTTACAGGTATGTGGATCCACCCCCTTTATCAAATAAATCAGCCGAAACGAAAAGGGCAACTTTGACATAGAGCGAGTGTCAAAAAGACATTGGCAACTGAGTGTTAAACAGACTTTGGCATAGACCAAGTAAATCTCAGCTACTCTGCAGTGCAGTTTTGACCATGCATTCAGATAGGGGTGAAAGACTAATTTCGAGTTTATAAAAATCTTCAGTTTCTGTCAGCCATATAAAATTATCATCATTAAGCATAGTTGGTCAAAACCACACCACACAGAGTAAGAGGCCTCTCTTACTCTCCGTAGCGTGGTATGAGGTCAGAGAAAAGAAGCTGGTGATCCAAAGTCACTTTTTCTTCGTTCTTCGCGCGCAGTGCGGGTAACGGCCGCGGACAAAACACTAAGGGCAATATCCCATGGTGCACGGGTGCGGGGATAGCTGGGGACGTGGGCGAACCGCGCAGCGCCGCTCAGTGAGGGTGCTTTAGTTAGGGTGCTTTAGTAAGGCCGCTCTAGTGAGGCCGCTCTAGTGAGTGCGCTAGTCTATGGTGCGCCATAGTGTGAATGCTCCGCAAACAGAGATTTTTGAGCCCGATAAATTTCCTGCTTCGCTAGGTAGTTTCCTTTTGGCCGAGTAGAGTTTGCAAAGCTAAGCACGTCTTCTCATGGCCAGTGGAGCGAATCCAGTTCGGTGATGTATATTGGGCCATACTGCACACCGCAGAGCAATAAGTTGGGGAAAAGCGGAGATAAGCCATGCGTGGAGGGGCCCAAAAGAGTGAGCATGAGGTGGGCCCAAGACAGTTGGCCCAAGAAACTGGGGCCGACGAAACCAGGCCCAATTGAACAGGCCCAATAAACCAGACCTGAAAAAAAAAGCTCCACAACCACAAAAATTCTTGGGGATAACCGGGCCCGTGTATAGATCGAGCGGCCGTGCGGCTAATTCATTTGGCTTGCAATTTCTCTTTTTTTTTCTCTCGTTTGGTGTCGTGATATTGGCTGGGCCCAATGAGCCTGTGCTCCGAGATGCGGCCTGACTCCGCGACGTCACTGTGTCCACGTCTGGTCTGGTAGATAAGCGCTTATCTGCTAGTCCTCCTTAGGCTTCTGCTTGCACGTCGGGCACAACAGTATAAATCTTCCAACCAGCGGGCCTTTCTTTTCTCATTTAGTCCATCTGTTTTTCCTCCGTATTTTGGATCCACGCAGCGCAACTACATTTGGCTGCAAACGGGCCTTTGATATAAAGAACCACCACAACGCACCCTGGCATATCTGGAACATTTGCATTTGCCGCATAGCACATAGCAACCGACTGCGGCCTGAGCCTTATTGTCCCGAAAGATTCACTGGTTTAAACCGCGGATAACCAGAGCCCAGGATATCCAGTGGAAGTTCAGGAAATCCAGTGTAAGTCCAGGAAATCCAGTCAAAGCCCAGGAAATCCAGTCAAAGTCCAGGAAGTCCAGCCAAAGTCCAGGACATACAGTCAAAGCCCAGGACATCCAGTCAAAGCCCATCCAGTCAAAGCTCAGGAAATCTAGCCAGAGCCCAGGAACCCTAGTTAAAGTCCAGGATACAAAAGTGGCACCGCTTACTCCACTACCGTCTCAGCCATGGCGTTCAATCCCGTTATGGAAGCCCGGCGCAAGCCGTCTGTGAGAACCGTTTCGGAAGACCGGGCGTCGTCGTTCTTCTCCGACTCGCAGACTTCATGGGTGGTGTTCAACCCGGCCGAGCTGCGCCCCTTCGATATCTTATCGTTGTCCACCGAACACCCGTTCACAAGCACAGAAGACGACGGATTTCTGCTGGAGGCCCGCGAGGATGCCGTTTCCGCCGTAGGACCCAGGAGGCACTTCAGCGGCAGCCAGATTGCGCTGTCCCAAGTGTCGCACGAAGGCCTAATAAACGACCTGGCGCTATCAAGGCGCATCAACGAGTGGCAAAAAACCACCGACACTTCTGTTTCTGACAACGTGGCCTCGTGGGACCTAGACGAGGATCTTGTTGGCCAGGTCTTGGAGACGCCCGTGCTTCGGCGGGTGCCCGCTTACTACGGCGACGAGTATTTCAAGAACATGTCCAGAATCGAGTACATCCGGTTTCAGCGCAGCAGCGCCGTTTTGCGCCAGTCGCTCTGCCGCAACGGCGTCGACGCCAGCGACCCGGAATTGGTCCCGCGGCTCTTGAGGCTCCTCAAGTGGCAAGACTTGTTGCGCTCGCCCGGGTCTTTGGTGGACGACTACATAGTCAACACGTTGTCACGTGTCAACCTACGGCAGCGAGTGCATGCGGAGACCGAGTTTTCGGACACCGCCTCGTCGTCGCCAGTCATGTGCGGCGGCAGCAGTGGCACGTGGAACGACATATGACTGGGCCCACGGGTGAATAGAGATGGCCGTGCTCCATGATGTGTTTTGCCCCGGCGCTTTGCCGCAAGCCAGTGCAGGCAACTCTGCGCGTGGCCCTGGAGATGTTTTAGTAGAATTCGACAACCAGTCCCTCCCTGCGATCGCGCATCTCCATTAGAGTCTAATAGACCCTTTACAGAGGCTCCGCACACCACGTTCTATCCACCATTTTCTCTCCACCATTTTCTCTCCACCCTTTTCTCTCCACCCTTTTCTCTCCACCATTTTCTCTCCACCATTTTCTCTCCATGCCTTTTCTCCACTACCCTCACCAGGCCTCTGGGACGGCGTGTGCAGGACCCCCAGAGACGCGGCAATTTGCCTGCTTGGGCAGGCCGCGTCCTTCGAAACGGTCGCACCATTGTCCCATTTGGACCAGGCCAGCAGCGGCGCGCCGGCTGCGCACGACTCGGGTCGAGCAGATACACACTCAAAACATCCTCACCCGCCCGCAAGAGGGTTTTCTCATCCAATACTATCCAAGCCACCGCCCAAAAACATGCTCAGATCTTTTGCCGCCACCCGCGCGTTCTCCTCCACCGCCCGCAAAAACCTCGCCAAGGTGCAATTGGTGGGCCGCATCGGAAGCATCCATCACAAGGAAACCAAGGACAACCGCCCCTTCATCACGTACTCCTTGGCTGTGGACAGGTTTGCCCCCAACGAGGCACAGGAGGGCTCCTCGAACGTGACCGACTGGTACAACGTGACCGTCTTTGACGACAGGCAGGTGGCTTTCTTCGAGGCCCACATGCAGAAGGGTGCGCAGATTTATGCCGAGGCCGACATCAAACAGAAGACCGTTCAAGACGAGGCCGGCGAGAAGCTGGTGTACACGACCATGACGCAGACCCGCTACGAGGTGCTCCGCTTCCCCAAGAAGAAGGAGCCCGAGACCGAAGAGTGATCGCGGCGCAGCCAGCACCCCCTGTTTTCTTCGAGCGGTGCCCCGACGGGCGACAGCGGCCCAAAGCCGCGTTGTTCACGTGTGCCAAGTTAAGTAGCGCCGGGCTATGAGCCCGGCCACCAATATAACAGAAGTAATGCAGTAAGGCGCCGGCGCAGGCCAGCCCGCCCCCAGTAACGCGTCCCGCCGCGCGCCTAGTAGAGGTCTTGCGCCGCGGCAAGCTCCACGGCGTACCCGACGGTCAACTTGATGTGCTCGCGGATGTGGTCGAAGTCCAAGCGGTCCATGGTGTCCATGGTCAGGTGGATGTGCTTGGCCGAGTACTTGAACTCGCTCTCGATCAAGAAGCTGGCCGGGTAGCCGTTTTCCAACGCGGCCGCGTGGTCCAGGCACGCGTAGCCGCACTCGGTCTCGTGCACCGGGATCAGGCAGTAGGCCGCTGCCACCATGCGGATGAAGTCGTTCTGCCTGGTCGAGGTGTAGTCGGTGATCAAGCCGAAATGCGGCTCCACGCCCCCGTCGCGCGTGCCCTGCGTGTAGCCGGTCATGTCCTGCTGGAGCATGCCCACCACGGTGGTGTTGGCGTCGGCGTAGCGCCCAAACACATCGAGGGAACCCAACAAGCCGCCCTCTTCGGCCGAGTAGTAGTGGAACTCCAACGTGTTGTGCGGCGCGAACTCGCCCGCGGCAATGGCGCCGCAGACCAAGCGGAGCGCCTCCAAGGAGGTTACGGTCCCGGAGCCGTCGTCGTCGGCGCCCGGCGCGGCCATGAGGCTGGGGAACAAGAGGTTGATGGAGTCCTGGTGGGCGCCCACAACCACGCGGTCCGCGGCCGCGCCCGGGAGCGACACCACGAGCGAGTACTGGTCCCAGCCGCGGTGTTTGATTTTCTGCACCTGGGCGCCCGCAACGGGCGCCACAAGCTCGCACACCCGCGCGTGGAGCCAGTCCGCCGACTTCACGCCCGACGCGGACTTGTAGTAGCGCGTGTAGAAGCCGGAGAAGCGGGCCAAGTTGGCCCGCACGCGCTCGAGGTCCACGCGGCCCACAAGAGCCTGCACCACCGCGTGCTGGCGCGGGGCCAGCGGGTATTTGTACGCGGGCACCGGCCGCTTCAAGGTGTCGATCTGCTTGGCGAAAACGTGGGTCCAGTCGCCGTTTCCGGCGCCGGCAATGATGCCCTGCGCGAGCGCGCTTTCCACGGAGAGCACGCCCGTGACGTCGATGAATTTGTGGCCGTTTCTCTTCAATCTGAGCTTGTCGGCCTCGGACGCCAAGCGGTAAGTTTCGGGCCCGGTTTTGATCACGCGGTCGGGGGTCTCGGAGAAAAGCCCCGCTAGAAAGTTGAGCGAGAGCGCGCTGGCGGCCGCCCAGAGCGCAAGAAAAACGGGTGCTTTCATGGTGTTGCTGGGGTGGCGGGAAGAAAAGCAGTAGGCCCTTGTTTTTTGGGGCCGGCTTCGCGGTAGGCCCTGGTTTGTGGGGCCGCGCGCACTTGCTGCGAACTTCTTGGTGCCCCGAGTCTGGACAAACTATTACATGACTTTATTGAGACTACTACAATAGAGACAGATGGTGAACAAGATAAGGGGTATATATCAGACTTTGGCAATAACTGCTTCTGGCTAGCACGGGATAGTGGCATAAACCATAAAGCATCAAAACCCAAAGTTGGAATAGTTGCATTGCCCAAAGATGATTGAAGGTGTACCCAAGGAGGCAGAATATCACCTATGTTAGATGATTGATATTCTTGGGTCTACGCATTTGGTGAGATGTGCTGATGTTTTTTTATAAGTCCAGATCATCAAGGTCCTGTAAAAGCTGGGGAAGGTATTGAAAGATTTTATACTAGAGGCTCAGAACTAAATACTGATACAACTAAGATTGTCAAATGGAGTATGGGTGCTAAATTATTTTCTAAAAATTCTTGGGTTGCACATTTCATTTTGTTTCGCCTAATAAAGCTGATTGATTAGCAGATGTACCCAAATCACTTCCACTAGATCATCAGACATAACTAAACTGTATGTATACCTTTTCAAAGAAAGTGTACAAAGATTTGATAGTATCAAAGCCATTGCTGGCTTAACATACACTAAATTAGCTCCAACTCAGTTTATTAAGTTAACTAACCCTATAATACATGGTTGAGGTGATTATTTTTAACTTCTCCTAATTAATGTGCATTGAGAAAAGCAATGGATCATTATACTTACAGTGAAGTTGGGAGTTTCTACAAAAAATGTAAAACATCTTATCCTCTAATGTGTAGAAACTTACGTCAAAACATTGTAGATGGTAAAAAACAGTGAATACCATGACTGTTAGCTCAAATACTACTGATAGAAAACCGTCAATCAAAAGATGACTGGAATTATGGCTAATACTACATATTTCATGCATAAACCTTCTTAACTATTGACACAATAGTATGTTCGCAACAAGCCTTTATCTTACAAGAGCTATCTTTCTTATTACTAACAAAGGTGACATCAGGCCACAATTAATTGATAGACAGCAATATATATCTCTGTATGTAGCAATCACTAGATTTTGATGTTTTATATATTTTATTAATAAAGAAGATTCTACATTTATCAGTGATAAATTCCTAGACCCTATAGACTCAGATCCTCATGGATGTACTATTTAACCTGATGATGTTTAGATCATTGATAATAGTCTATTGAGAAATACGCTAGTGAAGATAATCGTTACCATAATTTAGAAAATATTTTACCTCAAATATTAGGTGAATTTATGATAGAATAGCTATCAAATTGGACGACAGCTCATATCAGGTTAGTATTTATAGTAGTTGTCATAGAATCAAAACTGCGCTTGACAGGTAAATTTTAGTAAAACTTAGATCAAAGATTTGCTGAAGATAATAGCATTACTTTTCCTGATCCTAAATTATATACCTCATGACTTATTCCGAAATTTATTCACGATAAATCCTTCCTTAACATTTATTTTAGTAATCTGGAGAATGTCTGACAAGAATATAGCAAATAAAGCTAAAAACTATTAGCAAGTATTTAAAAAATTAAACACTGTCTTAGAATTACGGTCGGCGCTTTTCTTGCGTTCTTCTTTTATTCTTGTTATCTTTTTTCTTCCTCTCTTCCATTTTTGATTTCTTCCTTCCTTTCTTCCTCCCTCCTTCCCTCCCTCCTTCCTTCCTTCCTTTCTTCCTCTCCCTTATTTTTTTCCTTTCATTTGTTTCTACTAAGAGCTGCTGTAGTAATTTTCTGGACATCGAGCTGGAACGAGGGGTTCTTAATGATGGGGGTATAGGCAAGGCCCGCTCCACTAATCTGGGGCCATTGCAGCGCGCAGCCACAGCAAATTGGCATTTAAACATCCACAATAGATTGAGTGAACAGACGACTCGAAATCCCAGGTAGCAAGCCAGTGGGCTGGAATATACCCGACATACACGCCGTCATATGTTTAGATGAATGGCTGAAAAACCCACAGGAAATAGCTGCAATGAATAAAAAAGCACAGGGTCCAAAGTTGCGTCATGGAATGGGCCTCCGCGAAATCAGGCTCCAGTTGATCCCAGGAAAGCCGTGCGAATATTCCGTGCTGCCCGGGAAACAATAAAAAAGAGGGGTGCTCGAATTTGCAGTAAAAAAATCAGTATCATACAGCTCTGGAAACACATTTGCTACGTTCAATGAACGGAATTCAAGACTGTTGTGTGTGGGAAAACACTGGTGTATTCCGAAATTTGGGCGTCCATGTGCGAGTAAGAAGCCAGTCTATTACGCAAGTTACAAGAGAAGCAGAAGAAACCGATATGACAATCAGTATCGAAAGATTTCCATTATACGCAGGTGCTGGGTTTTAGGTGAGGTTTCTGCCCGGCCCGAGAAGCTGCTTGCCCTTTTGGCTTTCTGAATATATTCCTATGTAGCTTTGATATCCAGACTCTGGGTCGACACCTGTTTATGTAGCCCTCAGTGGTAGTCATAACTCAAAGTGATAAAAGGGGTATTTATTAGTTAAGTTTATATTATTTATTCTATATGAAACTATAAACATTCGATATACTATTCTTTTCATTTTTTTATTCCTTTTAACTATAACTATATCTATAACTATAAGTATAAGTATAACTATAACTATAACTATAACTGCTACGGAATTCTCGGGACATAGGAGTGATCAAATTGTAATACATAGCCCCGATGTTCCGTGAAGTCCCTAACAATAACGATAATTAAAATCTATTTCATTTTTATACTCTTCCTAAAATAATAACTATTATAAGTTATATACATAATATATATGTTTGGTTATATAACACATAAGATATGATGTTTTTGAGCTATTCAAAACACAAACAGTTACATAATTAAAAAGACGCATTACTCCTATAAGCAAAAATGCAAAGAGGTACTCTCTCCATGTGCGGTAGATCATTGAGGTTATTAACTTGGTGAAATCGGCGAGACTGATGAGACCCATACGAACCCTCATAATTATCATGATACCGAATGTCCGGCAGCTTTTCTCAATTGGAATCACCCTCGGCCCGAACTGGCCATACGTAAGACAAAGGATCAGGAACTGCAAAGCAGGATGATGGCACAGCGTTTTTTGCATATTGGTTGAGTGAAACCCCAAGTCCATAGGTTACCGGAATTGGGTTGTGTTTCGGCAAAGCTCATTTTCAAACAATCACAGAATCACCCATTAAAGCGTGATCTTGGATTGAAGGGGCCTTATGCAAATAAGTACTACCAATTTTAGCTAATGCAATATACTGATTCTAATGGCCCGCACAAGATTGAGAATCTCGTCATACCAATGTATTCTGCTCGTACAGACTCTCCTAATTTTAGCTTATTTTCATTGAAATGCGTCAGTAAAGACGAGTCTTTATTTCCTCGCGACGGCTTGGAACATTGAGCCATGATTGAAATATACGGGCCAAGAAATGCAGGGTCTCTTATTGTTGGCCTACAGCAGGAGTTTCCGTATCATGGCCTTTTTCGGTATTGTGCCCATCTACATAAAGCGTTGGTAGAAGTGGTTGATTCAAATAAGGATGACCGTAGATCTGTTATGAAATCAAGCAGTCGAGAGGAAGAAGATGGTTGAAGATGTAAACTCGTCAATAAGATCTTCAAATTATTGTGGCATACAAATTTCTATAAAAATCATGAAACTTACGTTCCAAAATTCTTGGTTTGACAAAACAGAGATGACGAAACAATTGACAACCTAGAGTTATACTATATTTGAGTTTTGCTTCCGGATTACTTCGCCCGACTCAGATAGTCCACGTCGGGAGGAGGATCCTCGGATGAGTCTTGCAGGCATTGATATACGTTGTTTCCTCTCAAATGGTTAATTTGTTCCGCTTGACTCATCACGAGCTCGTATGAATTTCTTCATGCACCACACGAGCTGGATCAGAGCTGAAATCTAATATCTTGTTTGAAACCAACTTACAGTGCCCGCAACAAAAATACAGAGACATTGTAGCAAATAATTGGGTGAAGGTAAAGAGCGGAAAGGCTCCCCACTAATTAGAGGCGGGCCAGAAAGGATCTTGGGCTGACTGTGCTTAAAATGTATCCATATTATCAAAATAGTTCTCTTTACTATTCTAAAAGATTGAATTTTCCATATGCACGTCGGCAAAGAAGAATGTAGTCGATATTGGCAGCATTTTCTTATGTAACTGATGATTTTCAGAAAGGACAATCAGAAGGAAAGTCACCTTTTTATGGCCGCCTGGTATGCTAGGGTGCGGTCCCAATCGTGGTTGACTCCTCATGCGGGCCCATTGGCACACATACAAACCTGAATAATGTGACGGCACAGGACGAGCTATTCGAGGCTATGCTTGAGGGAGTTTTGGGTAGCAAATAATGGTATATGCATTTGACATTCATAGAGCATCCGTTCGGTGGCAAGTTGCGTAATGCAGCGGAGACTCAAAGAGCTGGATGGCTAATTTATAGCCGCTCATTATGAGCTTCGACTTGGAGCTTGGCAGGATGTCGAGAAAGGGAAAAATCCTGGGCGTTTGAAGACCTGTGTCCATTTTTAAAGGCGTGGAAAAATGAGTGAGTGCTTGATGACTGGTGAAGCTGTTCTGGCGTCGTCTACTTTAACTCACAAATTGTGTATGCGCTGGCAGATCAGAAGGTGCTTAGAGAGATTTTCGGATCTCGCTCGCCAGTGACATTCTAAGAATATCAGGAAACAAAGCCTTTAGGTCACTCATCGCAGGCCCCTTATTCCACACTTTAATTTAGACCAGCGACATGAGTATTCACCACAGAGATCAGGAAACCAGAAATTAAAAAATAGAAAGCAGGAAGCCCGGAATCAGGAAGCCAGAATTGAGGACATCCAAAATTAGGAAGCCAGAAAAGAGGAAGCCAGAAAAGAGGAAGCCAGAAATTGGGACGCCAGAAATTAGGAAACTAGCAATCAGGAAACCAAAAAGAAGAAAGCAGGAAGCCCGGAATCAGAGAAAAAAAAAATTACTCGAAAAGAAGAGTGCAGAAAGCCAGGAATTAGAAACTCAGCAATTAGCAAACCAGAACCGAGGAAACCAGAAAACAAAAAGCCAGAAATCAGAAAACCAGCAACTAGTAAAACAGAAATGAGGAATCCAGAAAAGAGGAAACCAGAAATTAGGAATTCAGAAATCAAAAAAGCAGAAAAGAAGATAGCAGGAAGCCAGGAATCAGAGAATAAATATTACTTGAAAAGAAGAGAGCAGAAAGCCGGGAATTGGCAGACCAGAAATTAGAAATCCCGAAATCCCGAAATTAGCATTCAGGAACCCAGAAAACCAGAAATCAGAAAACCAGCAATTAGCAAACCGGAAATGGTAGAAATTAGGAATCCAGCAAATAGGAAAATAAAAAAGAAGAAAACACGAAGCCGGGAATCAGAAGACCAGCAACTAGCAAAACAGAAATTAGGAATCCAGAAAAGAGGAAACCAGAAATTAGGAAAAAAAAGAAGAAAGCACGAAGCCGGGAATCAGAAAACCAGCAATTAGCAAACCAGCAATTAGCAAACCAGCAATTAGGAAATCAGAAAACCAGAAACCAGAAAACAACAAAACAGAGCTGAAGGCAGCGGCGCCATGCTCATGCGCAGCCCCGGCTGCCCCAAGCCATCAGCCAGACCCCAACCCAGACCCCAGCCCAAAAACAAGAAAAAAGAAAAAAGAAAGAAAATGTCAAAAACATAATCTAAACCTCATCAATACTCCCGCCCGGCCCACAGAGCTCCACCCCAAAAGCCCTCTCGGAACACACCATACTGGGCCAGATCTGCTATTAGTCGGCCCGCACCAGTCGTGCCGCGACCTTGAATTTTTCGCCCGCCGGCCCAAACCACCGTACCCCATCTCAGGTAGCTCGCACCGCTCTCGCACCCTCAAAACACCATCCAAACCTCCTCTGGCTCTGCAGATCCCCGTCCCAGCCGGCTTTGCTTTTTCTCCCGCCCAAAGCCCCGCGACACTGCCGACCCAGAACAGCGATCCAAGCCTCCAGACCATGAGTATCTTGGCCTCCGTGCTCCCAGGCAGAGCCTCGACTGGCCCGTCCAACCAGCCCTATAGGCCTGCCCCAAGAGGCGCCGAAACAGGCAAATATCTCGCGCCGTCCTTGGCGTTGGACAGCGACGCGGCGGAGTTGCCGCGGTTCCAGCCGGGCGGCGCCACCGGCACGCATGCGGGCGAAGGCGGCGGCCTCTCGGCGGCCCTGGCGCAGAACCTGCGCTTCTTTCTTCCCATGGTGATGGATTCCGTCAACGAGGTCAGCTACAAAATCAGCGTGCCCAACTTCAGCACCCTACCGCCGCTCCGCTTGGGCGGCAAGTACATCACGGACATGATCAAGATCGACTCCATGACGCCGGGCGACTTGTACGGGGCCCCCAATCTCAACAAGACGTCGGGCCTCGACAACTACTACTTCGACAGCGACAAGGCGCGGGGCGGCCTTTCCCGCTTCGAGAAGGTGGCGCAGACGGACTTGCCGGACCGCTTTTTCGAGGAGCACAACACCACCGCGTGCTCGACGAAAATGGGCCTTTTCGCCGCCGTCAGCCGTGCGTGGATCATCGTGGACAACAAGTTGCTTTTCTGGAACTACAAGCTCCCCCAGTCGTCGTTCAACAAGGCGCACCAGTTCCTCACCATCGACCTGGTGCGCCACTCCATCCTCGCGGTGGACTTGGTGCGGCCGAAAAAGGGCGTTTTCGTCGACGACGCCAACTTCCTTCTCCTCATCGCCACGACCATGGAAATCCAGATCTTCGTGGTCAAGCACGACGCGGCCACCAACAACATCGAGATCTATAACCCCAAGCTCTCCGTGAACACCCAGGGCCTCATTGTGAACCGCTTCGTGGCCAACGAAATCACCAACGACATCTACTTCTGCGGCGAGGGCAACGGCGTCAAGGTCTGGCGCCTCGACTACTCCAACAACGCGTCGTTCATCAAGAACAAGTGCGACAAGGTGTGCCTCACCAAGAGCGGGATCTCGTCGGTCCTTCCCATTGGCAAGATCCTGGGCTTCGATCTTTTCACTCACGAGGCGGAGCACGGCAAAGGAAAGCCACCCGGGGCCGGGAAGCCGATCGCCACCCCGGAGGCCATAGTGCAATTGGAGATGGACGCTGCCAGAAACGTCTTGTACTCGCTCTCCAACCACTCCGTGATTCGCGTGTACAAGTTGGCGCTGAACCAGGAGCTGTTTGTGCAACACAGCCTGTTGTCCGCAACTGAGATCTTCAAGTCGTTGTCTCAGTTGATCCCCGACTCGGCCAACATCAAGTCCTTCAACAAGTTCAGGATCATGAGCATCCAAGCAATCTCACAGAGGGAGTCCGCAAACATCCTGCTTATTGCCGTGACCAACTTCGGTAACCGGATCCTTTTCAAATTGGGCGCCAGTTCCACGTATTCCTTCATGTCCGCCGCCTCGAGAAGCTCCGCCTCAGTCAAGCTTACCGTGGCCAGCATGAGGTTTCCCCCAACAAGAGAAGAACCCAAAATGAACCCCGAATTGGACTCCTACATCAGAATCAAGCAATACGTCGCGCAAATGGTTGCCAACCAACAAAACTCGGAGCTCTTGAAAAACACCAAATTCTCCAAGATCCTCAGTCCAGGCGTGTTTTTGGCCGTCAAGAAAACCAAGAATAGCGACCGCTTGTTTGTGAGCTCGGTCAACTATGGTTTTTTGAAACACAACAATAAGCTAATTGAAGACGCCGAATTTTTGCCCGTCGCCACGGATGGCGGCAATGAGACTTCCCCTGTTGTCATCCATGACATCGTGCAACTCACTCCTTCCATGAATGCGACGGAGACGCCAAGTGGATACGCTAACATTCTAGCATCGCAATATACAAAGAAGCCTTTGGAGTTCGCCGTTTTAACGAACTATGGAATCAGCGTTTATCGCTACAGGACGCCTGACCAGATCATCAGCTCTTTGGACGACAAAGTCATCGAGAACTTTATCGAAGAAAATGGGTATGAGGAAACATGCTCAACCTTGCTTTACTTGGCTTGCTCAGCCAAACAGAAGACCGCTGATATCTTGCTTAAAAGAAAGGCTCAGTTGTTATTTTCACATGCGGGAAACAATGCCCGTTTGATCGAGAGCCAAAGCAGTCATCCTACACAAGCTCATGCCTCAATAATGCCCTCCGAGTCGCAGCCAATGGTGGAGCTGGTCGTGTTGAGTGACAGGTTTTACGGCACGTGCTTGCTCATCTCTAGATTGTTTAGAGATATGTGGAGCGTGAAAGTTTTTGCCCCATTACCACATATTAAAACACTCAAAAATGGGTCCGTCGAAGTGTCTTCTGTGAAAGAAGACAACCTTTTGATTGAAGGGGTGACCATCAACAAACAGCAGGTGGAATATCTCATGGGTTCGGTCATTGTTCTTCTAGACTTCTTGAATGAGAACCGTACCAACATCCCAGGCCTTAATGCACCTTCGTATAGCTCAGATCCTTCGAAGCTTGAAAATGAGGTGTGTGTTCGTGCCGAACACATTGCATTCACATCCATTTTGCGGTCATTGACATCGATGAAAGAGGCGTTGTCATTCTTGATGGTTTTAATCGAGGAAACTCAAGTAAACCAGAACAACCACAACGACATCTTCAAGTTTCTTTCACTCACAAACCAGCTCAATTTGTTGACATTGAACCTCAAGGACTTGTTGTTACCAAGTCTTGAGGTCAAAAATCTCATCAAAGACTTGTTGTCATCTATCATCAACAAGACAATCTTGAAGGGTGGCTCGATTGACTTGATCGCGTCGTCTTTGCAAGGTCGCTGTGGCTCATTTTGTTCTAGCGATGACGTGTACATTTTCAAGGCCATCGAAAACCTTACCAGAGCCAAGAATATTGGCAACAGGGACAACGAAATGAGATTAAAGTGTCTTCGCAATGCCGTGACGCTCTTTGAACAGGCCAGCGATTCTCTCACATTAGAAAACATCGAAAACTCCATCGATATAATGTTGTCACTTGACTTCTACAAAGGTGCAGTCGAATTCTTGTTGAAGCTTGCAAAGAGACTACAAGGTGTAGCAGGTACGCTGTCCACAGTTGTACTCAACACGAGCGAGGAGAACAATGGCTCGTTTGCCCACATAAACCTTGAACAGAAAGAAAAGAAACGCTTGCAGCTATATGATTTGATCTTCAAGATTCTCGTGAAGCTTGATGTTAAGGCGATACAAGTTAATTCATCCAACAATCAACTCATGATCAACGAATTCATGGAGCTTAGAGACCTGACTTATGATACCTGTTTTGCCTCGCCAGACAAATCGTTCCAGTATGAGTTCTACCGTTGGTTTATTAGACAGGGATGCAGTGAAAGACTTCTCACTGTCAACACCCCTTTTATTTTGCCATTCTTAGAAGAAGTGTCTCAAGACGACCTCTCTTTAACAGAACTATTGTGGTTGTACCACGCGAAAAGAGAGGAATACTATCCGGCCGCACGAATTCTCTATTTTTTGGCCATATCCAACTTCAAATTACCTTTGAGACAAAGAATCGAGTATCTTACCAGAGCTAGCGGATTTTGCAATTGCACGTGTCCACCAAGCTTGAGACAAAATATAATCCAGCTTTCGACACTCATTAATGAGCTTTTTGAAGTGGCGAACGTGCAATTGGACCTTTTGACAATGATTCAAGCCGACCCACGAGTAAGCGTTGAAAACAGAGAACACGCAACAAACTGCTTAGACAATAAGATACAAAAAGCAAGCGAGCTTTTCAATGAATACGCGGATCCTTTGGGGTACTATGAAATTTGCTTCAGAATTTTCTATGTTTCGGACTACAAGAACCCCGATGACATTTTCAAACGGTGGGAGTTGTACTTCGAGAGACTCAATTACGAGTACACGGAGAAAAAAGATAAGTCAAAGCCTTTCTGTCTCGTCTTGAGTGATGCATTGGTCTCGGTTGGGAGCAAGATACACAACAACGACTTCGTTTTTCCTGTTGACAAGCTAATCAAGTTGATGTGCAAGTACATCCAAGCCGCCGCAGAGGAAGACGAGAGTTCACAAAAGCCACCGCTTGGAGTTGTCATCGACACGTTTAGGAGAGCAGGCGTAGCATACGAAACACTACACGTGACGCTCAAGACGTTGATCGAGTATAACTCCCACGACATGTATGCTGGCTTCACGAAATTTTTGAAGGAGAATGAGATGTTGTACTTGCTTCAGAGTTGGTATCGGAGCGACAAGCGGTTGAGAGAGGCCATACCCGAGGAGGCCATTGTGACAATGGCAGAGTACACAACCGCGAGCGACCCCGTCGCGAAATGGGTCAAGACTCAAGGTGTATTTATCTAGGGCGCATCAAACCGGGGCGCGATGATCCGAGCTGTCCAGTCGACATGCTAATTTTTGACAATTGAAGATATACGAAAACAATCAGCTGAGCTCGTAAAACTTCTGCTTGTCGCCGTCCCAGCGCTCGATGGCAAAGGGCCTCAACGTGTTGATGGGCTTGTGTTCCAGTACGTTGTCGGAGCCCAAGTACGAGAGGAGACCATCGACAATTAAGGCGATACCGTTGGCCTCGCAACCACGAGGCATGATCACGTCCGCACGCTCTTTGGTCTGGAAAATGTAGTCGGCCATTTCCTGCTTGGCCCCATGTAGGTACAAGTTGATGACAGATTCCAAGCTAGCGCCATTGCCCAGCGCCGGCAACACATCACGCTGGATCCACCTGACGAGTCGGGTGTCCGCATCGCTATCAATGTAAACCTTGAAAAGCGACATGTCACACAATTCCTTGTCGTATAGAGCGTATAATCCATGGACAATAATGAGTTTCTGAGGGGCCGTAGGATCGGGGCGGGCCAAACGAGACGAGATGTACGTTTTTAGGGCATGGAAATCGAATCTGGAAGGTTTCAACAGGATTCTGGACTTCAGGCCCACAGTGATGGCCGAGTTGGGTGCATAAGAAAGGGTCGTTGTGACGGTGCGGTCAATGTATTGTTGCATGTCCAAGACCTCGATCTGAAGCGAGTTTGCGGAGTGCCCAGGAAGCGCCTGGAGGTCGTTCTTGATGCTGTGTGCCGCGGTGGTTTTGCCTGCGGCATGGCCGCCTCCGATCAACACGACGATATTGTTTTTGTGCATCTGTGTGTGGAGTTCAACCCAGAAACAGGGATGTCTGTCAGGCTATTCGACTGCTCCGGGGCTTAACTATGCGAGCACCCGGGGCCGCATTTTAGGGCCGCATTTTAGGGCCGCATTTTAGGTCCGCATTTTAGGGCCGATTCTAGGGCCGATTCTAGGGCCGATTCTAGGGCCGCATTCTAGGGCCGCATTTCTAGGGCCGCGCTTGTCGCTGTATCAAGTTTGGTTCTATACGGCTCAGGTAATGCTGTGACTCGCTTGGGCTGTATGTAGGCTTGATGATTCTGACCACATCATGATTCATGAGAGGCGCCAGCATGGGATTTCGAATTAGACTCATGTCTGGGTTTTCGCAGGCGTAGCCATGGGCCTCACTATGCGGGTATAATAAGACAGGTTAGCACATGATAGATCTGAACATGCATACCGAGTGGGAGCCCCAATAGGAACAGATCAAGCAAAGTCTTATGGGGCCGGCTATGGGAGATGCAAGCACAGATTCCAAGTATGAACACGCTCAATTTTGACTGGGACACGGGACGTGGATCCGACCTCACAATGTAGCATGGCAGGAGTCACCATAGTCAAACAGGAGTTCTGGGTGGAAAGCGAAAAAAGAGACCGCCCGAGCTCCCGCACTTTGCACAGCTTTAAGAGAATGGAGTCTGAATCCATGTATTAGGATGTAGTATCTCGAGAATACAGGCAAGCGCAGGAATCTCCCGCCAGCACCAGACTGGCTTGATTTGCTGGACATGAGGTTCTCAAAACGACGGTGCATATATCGGGCGAGGAAATAATAGAGGCGGGCTTTACGTTGGCTCTTTAGTGGACAGGAAGCCGGCCGTGTGCAATTCAGCTGGGCAAGCAGGCAAAAAGGCATAAACATGACATGTCCCAGTATTGGATTCCCGGTCTTCCACTAGCAGCCGTCCTAGTTCTACATGACACCCTGGCTCAGCATGCCTTGACTGAAACCATTTTGATTAATGCAGCAGTATTTCCGAGCTTGCTTGTTCCAAAATAAAGACGGCAACAGCATGTGGTTTCCAGGTCTGATCGGCTCAGGCCCCACGTATACATTTCCGTCACAGTCAGACCCGGCTCTCCGGTGGATTAAGACATGTCACCTTTTAAGGACATCGTCTACAATAGACGGACTGATAAGATATAGAGGCAAGACGGCATTCCCACCAGACCCCGCAGCCCTGTATAGGTCTACACCAGAGACGGCTTCAAGCAGAGCCAGGGACACCAGTTCAGTTCTGAGTCGTGAGCGCACATCTAGACCACGTCCTATTGAATTCAGTGCTTGTCTTCTCCACCCCAGGACATTCTGAACTGAGGCCCATCCTGAGTCAGTCTGAAGCGAGGGATTCGTATGCCAAGGTCTGAGGACAATACCTGCTGCCTTTCAGCATTGCAAGAGTTTCCTCCCGACTCGCCGAATGAAGAAACAACAAAAACAAAACAAACAAACAAACAAAACAAACAAAAAAACAAACAAACAAAACAGACAAAAAACAAACAAACAAAAACAAAAAAACGAAACTCCGGATTGAAACTATAACCCAAGCATGCCTCTCTGGCCCAGCCAGAGCGGTGCGCGCCCGGCGATGGGCATCGGCGATGCGCTGCGCAGAGCCCCAGGCCGAAATTAGGCCGCAAACCATCACTATTGCTGCGCCGGATCCACCACCAAAAACCCCGCAAAACCGCCAGCTCCTGAACATGGACTTCGACCGCTCCGCCGACAAGGAGCTCCGGTTCTCGCACAAGTCCACCAAGAACATCAAGGTGCACGGCTCCTTCGAGAGCATGCAGCTCAAGCCCGAGCTATTGAAGGGCATCTATTCGTACGGATTCGAGGCGCCGTCGGCCATCCAGAGCAGGGCCATCATGCAGATCATCGCCGGCAGGGACACGGTCGCGCAGGCGCAGTCGGGAACAGGCAAGACCGCCACGTTCTCCATCGGCATGCTCCAGGTCATCGATGCCAAGGTGCGCAGCTGCCAGGCACTCGTGGTTTCGCCCACGCGCGAGTTGGCGGTGCAGATCCACAGCGTGATCATGAACTTGGGCAGCTCCATGAACGTGCAGACGCACGCGTGCATCGGCGGCAAGCAGATGGGCGAGGACACGCGCAAATTGGCGCAGGGCCAGCACATTGTCAGCGGCACGCCGGGCCGTGTGTTGGACGTGATCAAGCGGCGCACGCTTGCCACGCGTGGCGTCAAGATCCTCGTGTTGGACGAGGCCGACGAGTTGATGACCAAGGGCTTCAAGGAGCAGATCTACGACATCTACCGGCAGCTCCCCGCCACGGTGCAGGTGGTGGTGGTCAGCGCCACGCTCACGCGGGAGGTGCTTGAAATGACGGCCAAGTTCACGTCGGACCCGGTGAAGATCTTGGTGCGCCAGGAGGACGTGTCTTTGCAGGGCATCAAGCAGTACCAGGTGCAGTGCGAGAAGGAGGAGTGGAAGTTCGACACGCTCTGCGACCTCTACGACCTGCTCACCATCACGCAGGCGGTGATCTTCTGCAACACCAAGAGCAAGGTCACGTGGGTGGCCGAGCAGCTCCGCAAGGCCAACTTTGCGGTGGTGGCCATGCACGGCGACATGAAGCAGGACGAGCGCGACGCCATCATGGGCGATTTCCGCTCCGGCAGCTCGCGCGTGTTGATTCTGACCGACGTGTGGGCCCGCGGCATCGACGTGCAGCAGGTGTCGCTCGTCATCAACTACGACTTGCCGGTGGACCGTGAGAACTACATCCACCGCATCGGGCGCTCGGGGCGTTTTGGCCGCAAGGGCGTGGCCATCAATTTGTTGACACGCGACGACGTGGCGGAGCTCCGGGGCTTGGAGAAGCACTACAAGATCCGCATCCGCGAAATGCCGCTGGACCTCTCCAGCTTGTGAGCGGCCAGCGGCGCGTGTCCTGCCTGGTCTGGCGATGCTTGCGGGAAAAGCGGGAGCAAAGAGACCAGACAGGCCCTGTGTTGCTGGTGGGGCGCCGTGGCCTTGGCCGGGGGAAAACTGGCCAGAGAGCCAGTCGCGGGATCTTGAAGTATCAGCTGGCTTGGTGGGAACAGCAACAAGACAGGAAGCATTTACTCGATGGCGGAGCCATGGTCTTGGAGTGATTGCTCCTGGAGTACTTGCTCAGTCAGAGGGAGAGACATCCCGAAGAACCGCACGAAAGCCGGATTCAGACTGGCGATTCTGAGACACGAAGGACGCGTTGACTGTGCAGCAGGCTTGAGCCCTGAGCCTCGGTCTCATCGACAGATCAAGAGACGGCCATTTCTGGTGCCAGATCAAAGGTGTCAAATGAAAAAGCCAAAACCAGTGGAAGAAGTCTGATGACCTATCTGGGATTCATGCTACGAGTCCGTGTTCTGAATGATAGGGAAAGCAGCGAAGAAACAGCGAAGAAAAATGGAGAACATGAAGGAACATGAAACATGAATGAACATGAAGGAACATGAAGGAACATGAAGGAACATGAAGGAACATGAAGGAACATGAAGGAACATAAAGGAACATGAAGAAACATG
Organism: Metschnikowia bicuspidata var. bicuspidata NRRL YB-4993; assembly: GCF_001664035.1. Classification (NCBI taxonomy): domain Eukaryota; kingdom Fungi; phylum Ascomycota; class Pichiomycetes; order Serinales; family Metschnikowiaceae; genus Metschnikowia; species Metschnikowia bicuspidata. Next base: position 295,853 of record NW_017387733.1, on the reverse strand, counting down.
AAGAAACATGAAGAAACATGAAGAAACATGAAGAAACATGAAGAAACATGAAGAAACATGAAGAAACATGAAGAAACATGAAGAAACACGAAGAAACCAAAAGGCTTTAATTCGCCTGAATTTCTTGGGTTATAGCCAGCAGCTCGAGTACAGCCGTCTTTGGAACATTGCCGTGCCACCACCAACTTTTCATCCTGCTCGACAAATCGGAAATGAATGGCTCAACTTAAGCGCGTCTTCCCCCGTTGTGGCCTCAAAATCCTTCCTATCCTCAAGTATATCAGCAAGAATATTGAATGTCTGCATCCTGATTCACCACGGGCTTAGGGTCATTATATATAAAATGAACCTATATGAGAACTGTAATAATTGTTTCATTCAACAGCGCGTCTTGGGCCGAACGGTCAATTGATTTGGCTCTCTGCCTTGTTAAAAGTGCATTGCCAACACTAAATCAGAGATCACTCAGATCGAAACGAATCAAAGGTTAGGATAGGCGCTGGATTTGTACTCCTGAACAGAGAACATTGTCAACTGTCAAGGATTGACAAATTAAACTATGACAACGGTTGAATGAGGAGTTAGAATTCTTTGGAAGGGGAACAACGAGCCCAAAGTAGCGCACAGTCTTGTTTATTCGAAATGCTTACCATAGCTTTGGCCACGCCTTTTCCACGGGTGTTTGGTGTGAAAAACCATTTCATGTCCAGATGGAGATTGGTTTGCACCGTTGACATCAAAACTGTTCGATTGGCGTCTTGACTGTTCTTAATGACTGAGCCTACCCGCGTCCTCTGATATTTCAGTCATTGCAATCCCGTCCCATCAGTACAGGAAGCCCATAGTTTATTGATGTAATATGCGAGAACTAAATTGTAAGAAAAAGCTAGACTCAGAGAGGCACGCTTATTATTCAAAGGTTAAAGCCTGCGGATGGACCTACGTCTGATTCAGAAGTCACTACATATTCAGCAAATTTGGATACTCCGGAAGTGCTTGGAGGGAAAAGAGAATAATCAAGAGGAAAGACAAAATGTGTCAGGATCTGACATCACCAAATAAAACTTCCTTAAATATTGAAGAGAGCATACATTGAGTGGAATGAAATCACGAAAATGTCACTTGATAAAAAGGAATTTTGTTTGAACCATAATTTTTAGTTTACTTCAGCACATCTTTTTTACAGTGAAATACAGTACATGAAGAAAGGAAGCGTCGAGTCTGAACAATGCATGGTCAGCCCATACCATGCGGGCTGCATGGAACTCCAACATTTAGCCCTTTATCAGGCAAAACAGTTTTAATTTCTTCTGATGATTGCGAAGGAGGCTTGCCCTCTGAAGGTTTTCAAAGTTTGCAAAAGGCTATTGGAAGTCGCTTTTCTTTGGCGAGAAGACCAAAAACATGGAGAAAACTAAGATGCATGCGTGTAACTGTCTACACTAAAGAATAAACAAATGTGCTTGGCCTTGGAGTGTTTCAAAAAATGCATATTCGTGGAAGCAAAATATTTTTCTTCATTTTTATGCTCTCATCATTGATCAGTTAATCAATGACGATGTTCGAGGACACACGAAAGATTTCGCTGTGCTTGTAACCGTTGCTTACATCAGCTAATATTTTTCTAGCTAATGTCGATCCAGTAGGACATGGATAAATTGACCCTCCGTGGTATGAGAGAAGAGTTCGAATATGATACGATTTTTAATTAAAGTTCAGATGATAATCGATTGGGCCTAATCGTGCCACAGTAATAGACCAGGTGGCTTTTCAAGCTTTTGCAAGAAAAAAAAAAAAATTCTAGAAAGATTGAAATAAAAGAGGCAGTGTCAGAATTTTTTAGAGGAAAAAATTTCACCGGTTTTGGGAATTAAAAGAAGGGAAGCTGGGTCCAAGATCCGGACAAAAACCAAACAAAGAGCTGGAATCAATTGGGGAAAATGTCAGAAGGAAAGAGTCTGGAGGCGAGATTAGGCAAAAAAAAACCAGAAAGAGAGAATGGAAATCAGTCAGTGGATGCAAATATTTTGAAAAAATGAAAAAAAAAAAAAAAGAAAACTTTGTAAAAGGTCACTTGAGACAAAGAGTTGAAAACAAAGCGTTGGATAGATTCACGGGAAAGAATGAACTGGGAATGGTATCATGGCAGAGTCACCAGGCAAAAGATCAAGAGTCGGAGACCTAAAATGACGGAGAAGGAAACAAGGATTTTTGTGGAAAAAATTGTCACGAAAAAATAGGGAACGAAATCAGGCAACTGGAAAATGGTCGAGACGTTTCAAAGTCCTAATAATTTCCAGTGTGCACGGCTACTAAATTGTGCCCGGTAGACACTTCTAGCCGCACGACAAACTTAGGCGGCAAGTACTTTCCAAACTGCGATAAAATATGGAAACAACAAGTATATTCCTCGACAAGACAAGTCGGCAAAAAATCAAGTACTCTCACTAGTAGCAGAAGCTCACTAGATGTTTCTAGGGTAAGAAAATAGTCAGGGTAGAGGGATATCAACAAGATACAAAACCGCCCAAGAAACACCATACCAAACAGAGCCAGGAGAACAATATTTACAAAGATCCAAGAATAACCACTGAGGTGAAAGAGCTGGGGATTCAAGCCAGAGTAGCATGGCAGAAATTAGAAGCCCAGGCCCAGCTGGCGCTCACCCGCCATTTTACCAAGAGACTCTTCCTATCATCTTGTGTAGAAAGCTAGCACGAGTAGTAGGAGAAAGCAACTTTCCATAACAAAAAAAAAGAAAATACCATCAACAGCCAAATTGCCACAGCGACGCTATTTTTAAATTACAGCACCACTAACTATCAAATTAAAACAACACCACCAACTACCAAATTAAAACAACACCACCAGCACCCAAATTACAACAACAACACCAACACCCAGATGAAAATAGCAATACCATCTACCAAACCACAACACTAACAATCAATTCTCAACAACACCAGCACGGCCAAATTACACAACAGCAACCTGAATAAGGCCGACAAACAGCATCCCCCAAAAACAGCATCCCACACAAAACGGCATCCTCCACAAAAAAACATCACCAAAAATCCCCCTGCCGTATCTGTGTATAAAACACCGGAATCTACTCATGTTCTTCCTTCCAGTCACAGTGTGTTTTTTCGCAGCCGGCCCCAGCGCCCGTTCGCAGCCGGGCCTGTCCACGTGAGAGCATCGCGCACCGCCTGCGGCTCCATAATTTTTTCTCGCTCCTCCTCCTCCTTTGTTCCTTGGAGCGCCCAATACACCCACCAATACCCCCCGGAAACGCCGAAAAAACACAAGACAATGGACGCCCAGTACCTTGCTGCTTTGGAGGACACCCTCCAGCAGACGTTTTCCCCCACCACCGTCAAGCAGGCCACGGCTAGGCTCTCCAAAGAGCTCTACTCCAACGCCTTGGCCTTGCCCTCGCTCTTGCACATCTTGCAAACGTCCACGCAGGACCAAGTCAAGCAGTTGGCCGCGGTCGAGGCCCGCAAGCTCGTCGGCGCCAAGTGGGAGACCGTGGCTGCGGAGTTGAAGCCGCAGATCCGCGCCGCCTTGTTGCAAAACACGTTCAGCCAGCCGCTGAAGTTGATCAGACACTCGTCGGCGCGCGTGGTGGCGGCCATCGGCGACCAGGACTTGGTTGAGGACTCGTGGCCCGAGTTGTTGCCCACGTTGGTGGCGGCCGTGCAGGACGGCGACGCCCAGAACAAGGAAATGGCCGTGTACACGCTCTACACGTTGTTGGAAACGCTGTGCCCCGCGCTCAGCGCGCACCAGGACGACTTTGTGGCGCTTTTCGCCGGCCTCGTGGCCAGCGGCGCGTCGCAGGAGATCCGCGTCAACGCGGTGGCGTGCTTGGACTGCCTCGCGCAGTTCCTCGAGCAGGACGACGCCATCAACCCGGCCACCGCGGCGCAGTTCAAGGCCGCCATCCCGGGCATGCTTGCCGTGTTGCAGGACGTGATCCAGGCCAACGACTCCGACAAGACCAAGGCCGTGTTCGACGTGATGAACTCGTTGTTGTTCTTGGACAACCAGTTGGTGGGCGAGCAGATCGTGCAGCTCATCTCCACCATCGCCGAGCTCGCGGCCAACACGCGCTTGGACGAGGAGTTCCGCTGCATGGGCTTGCAGTTCTTGATCTCTGTGGTGTCCTTGCGCAAGACCAAGGTGTCCAGCAACAACTTGGGTCCGCAGCTCACGGCCATCGCCACGCGAATTGCGTCCGAGGAGATCGACGTGGACGACGAGTTGAACAACGAGGACGAGGAGAACGAGAACGAGGAGAACACGCCGGCCGCCTTGGCCTTGCGCTTGATGGGCGTGTTGGCCGGCGAGTTGCCGCCGCTGCAGGTCATTGCGCCGTTCTTCGACAGCTTGCCTGCCATGGTGGCATCGCCCGATATGTTTGCCAGAAGAGCCGGGCTTTTGATTGTCGGCGTGGCCTCGGCCGGTGCGCCAGACTACCTCGCCACCCAGGTGGCCAAGATCGTGCCTGTGTTGATCAACGGCTTGCAAGACCGCGAGACCGTGGTGCAGGTGGCGGCCGTGCGGGCCGTGGCTCAGCTCTCATCCGAATTGCAGGACAACATTGCGGACTATCACCAGCAGCTCTTGCCGCTCATCATGGGCATCATCGACTCCGCGGCGCACGTCATGGCCTACAAGTACGCGTGTTACGCGTTGGACGGCATCATTGAGTTCATGGGCCACGACGCGATTGCCCAGTACATGGCGCCCTTGATGCAGAAGTTGTTCAGCATGTTGGAGGCCGCCAACTCATCCACCTTGAAGGCAGCCATCGTGTCCGCCATCGGCTCCACCGCGTTTGCCGGCGGCAAGGGCTTCACGCCCTATTTTGACCAGTCCATCCACATCTTGGAGCCTTTCATCTCCAACGCTGCGCAAACCGATGGCATGTCCGAGGACGACATCGAGTTGCGCGCTTGCACCTTCGAGAACATCTCCACCATGGCTCGTGCCGTGGGCTCCGAGCCCTTCGCTGCCTACGCCAAGCCTTTGGTTGAGGCTGCCTACTCGTCCATTGGTGCCGAGCACCCCCGCATCCGTGAGTCGGGCTTTGCTTTCATCTCCAACATGGCCAAGGTCTACGGTGCAGAGTTTGCCGGCTTCTTGGACGAGATCGTGCCCCAGATCTTGAAGTGTTTGGAGCAGGAAGAGTTCTCCTTCGAAGGTGGTGAGGACGACGACGAGGAAGAGTTCGAGGACGACGAGGGAGACATGGACAACAAGTTCAAGTTCAACTCGGGCATCACCATCGAGAAGGAAATCGCCTCCGTGGCCTTGTCCGAATTGGCCATGGGCACCGGCGCCGCTTTTGCCAAATGGGTCGAGCCTTCTTTCAAGACCTTGTCCGAGCAGGTCGAGGTCTCCTACGGCATGAGGGAGGCCGCTATGAACTCGCTCTGGAAGATCGTGCGCGCTATGTTCAAGGCTACTTACGGTGCCGACTTCAAGGCGCCAAAGGGTGTTCCACAGCAGTCCTACCTTGACGCCAATCTCTTGCAATTGATTGAGCAAGCCAGAGCCATCACCGTGGCCAACTTGGAGGAGGAGTTTGAGTTCAACTTGGTTGTCTGCGACTTGGACAACCTTACCGAGGCCCTCCTGACCTGCGGTATTGCCGCTCTTGTCAGCAATGCCTCAGACACCAGCCTCCTCGAGAAGCTTTGTGTGCAGTTGATGAACATCTTGAAGAAGGAGCACGGCTGCCAGTTGGACGACGAGGAGCCTGTTGACGAGGGCGAGGACACTTCTGAGTCCGAGGCCATGTTGTTTGAGTCTGCTTTGGAGGTCTTGATCATCTTGTCGCTCGAGCTTGGCCCTGACTTCGTCAAGATTTTCGCCTCTTTCAAGGACGTTATCATCGCCAATGTCACATCCAAGTCCAAGTCCAAGAGAGTCAGCTCCATTGGTGGTTTGGCTGAGATCTCCGCCGGATTGAAAAACGCTAACCCTTACACCGATGACTTCTTGCAAGTCTTCTCCGACAGATTGGCCAACGACAAGTCTTTGGAAGTCAAGGGCAATGCCGCATACGGTGTTGGTATTATTATCGAGGCCAGCTCCACCGACTTTTCCGCCAGCTACCAGCAGATCTTGCAAACCATGTTCCACTTGTTGAGCAAGTCCGACGAGCAAGCTAAGTTGGACGATGGCGAGTCCAAGGACGTTGTCAACAGAAGTAACGCGAACGCTTGTGGCTGTGTTGCAAGAATGGCATTGAAGAACGCTGCCGCTGTCCCCGTTGAACACGTTTTGCCTGCCTTGTTAAACCATTTGCCTTTGGAATCTGGCCCTGAAGAGAACGTCCCAATCTTGACCTGGATCATCAAGTTGTACGAGAGTGGAGACAGCTTCATCGAGTCTCAAACCGAGAGAGTCATTCAAATCTTGGCTGAGATTTTTAAGAAGGAGGCTGACAGACTTAAGTTGGTCGAGGAAAGTACCTTGGGCAGAGAGGAAAACATCGAGAAAATCAAGCAATTCCACACCAAGGAGTTGGAAGAGAAGGTCGTCAACTTGGTGAAGTTTTTGAACCAGAAGTACGCTAACATCATCTCCAACCACGAGATTTTGAAGTCCATTGTTGCATAATTGTCCGGATTGACTTAGATTATGAATACCTGAATAGTTATATGAACCTTGTTTATACTTTCGAGAGAGCCGTGGGCTTTCTGAAATGCGTATGGCACTATGGTTTTGGGTCAACAGCTGATTGGTGGTGAAGCCAGAATCGGTATTGTGTGCATAAAATTCCTGGCTAAGTGGCGGTCTTTCCAATTAAGATACGTGTTTTACGATTGTTTCTACGCTGGTCGCCAGGATGTCAATCACAGGAAATGATGGTCCATCACTAGTAAGTCATTTGCAATAAGGAGTAAATCAGGAGATACTTGTGCACATGCCAAAATAGACTACTGAGTTGCTTTCAATTCCCCCGAACAAGTCGATTTCGAAAATCGTTCTTTATAATGTCATTTTATCATTCTCACTTCGTTGAGATTTCCTGAAAGTTCATTTGCAAAAACTTTTACAAACTCGATGGACTTACCACAGAATCAGCAAGGATTTTAACAAAGCACATAGCCAAGAAAATTGAATAAAAAGGAAATCAATTGGACCGACAAATAGAACAAGATCCCCCAGAGATCCCAGTGCTGTCCATCCATTCATAATAAGAACTGAGACAGGCAGTGGAGCCGTCTTGTTTCATGCTCTGCCTTATAATATCAAAAAGAGACATTTCAGCTCAAAGGTATGCGTTTTATATAGAAGCGACACTGCATGAAAATCACGGAAAATGGAAGCCGACGAGTGGCTGAAGCCAGTCTTCTCAATCAGGCGTACATACTAAAGACGCATTAAATGGCTATGTGTGTGAATCATGTACCCGAATAGGACTTCAAAGGAACCATCTCAAGACTAAAGTGCGGCAGCGATGCGTTTTGCGTTTGGCATAAATAGATTCAAGAAGAATGAGATACTAAGATTCCTTTTTCGGTATAAACATCTCAAAACTCAGAGGTAAATAAAGATGTCAGACGCAGCAGGGCAGATTTTAGCGGCGTTTTCCTTCCTTGCACTTGCAGTCTTAGTGCCGCCTCTATGCTACCACGTTCAACAACGTAATATTCCAGCTGCCAGTTTGATAATATGGTTCTGTATCCAAAATCTCACCACTTTCATCAACGCTGTAATCTGGAGCGGCGAGAATTACAACCGGGTTTATGACGGCAAAATATACTGTGACATCACCGTAAGAATCTTGAGCGGAGCCACTGTTGGTCTGTTGTGCGCAACCGCTTGTATAATTTTCAACTTGTTCATGATAATAGCTGCAAAAAACCATGGCTATCTTGCACGAGACTCCAAGACAAAACTTGCGGTCAACATCTTGATGTGCTGGGCCAACCCGCTTTTGGTCATGGGGTTGACAGTTCTAGCACAGAATCACAGATATGATATTGCCCGCTACTATGGATGTTCGGCACCGTGGAATTACACCTTGGGATCGGTAATGTTGGTTTCCATCTGGAATGTCATTTGGATTGCCGTTGCTTGTGTCTTTGCAGTTTTGACCATTGTGGAACTCGCTCGCAAGCGAAAAGATATTCTGGACATTTTGCGGTGCACAAATTCGGGGCTCAACATGCGGAAGTTCTCGCGATTGATAGTCTTGAGTTTCTTGATTGTTCTCGTGTTCTCTCCGGTCACTCTCATCAGTTTTGCTGCGGACGTAAAGGCCGCTTCTTCTGTGACAAGCGAAATGGCGATGGCATATGCAAGCATCAAATGGTCCGACGTTTACGCCTACGACATCGGCATGAATAACCTCAGTTCAAAGGTCGTACCAATAGTCTTTTCCTTCATCACCTTCTTCCTTTTCGGCCTCGGAACTGAGGCGCTCAAGATGTACAGAGGCTTCTTAGTATCCATTGGTTTCACGAGGTTTAAGAAAGAAGAACCCCGGGATTTCTATGTGGCGAAAGACTTCGACGAGAGTCGCCAAACCTCGAAGCAAACGCAGTCAACAGAGGAAACAGTTGGGCTCAGTCAGATCGAGTATGAGCACTTCCAGACGCTAGTTCTTGAAAAAGAACCCTTTTCCTTGCTGCCCGACTCGAACGACACAGCTTCTTTTTAGTTCACTTGTCTTTTTTTAAATAAACGGTTGATTTGGTACTTGGCCCTAGTCCTTTCTGCCAAGAAGAAGGCTTGTAAAACATTGATCAAACTTTCTAGAGTCGACCTTGCCCTGTGTTTCCCGCATAGCCTGTCCGATCAAAAACTTAATGGACTTGTGCTTCCCCTTTCTGACTGTCTCCACCACGTCAGGATGATTGTCTATAATCTCCAAGCATATATCTCTCACAGCATTTTCAAACTCGCCCTCTGCAAGATCTGCAGGAGCGCCCAAGTCATAGTGGTCTACCATTTCTCTGATGCTGAGAGACTGCGTGGTTTCAGGGGACTGGATCAAAGCGGTGAGAATGAGCTTTGCGGAGGTCAGTGAAATTTCGTTGTTCTGCACCATCATGATCAAGGAAGCAAATTTGTCAGCCGGTAATACAGATGGGTCGACGGGTTGATCGAACTTCTTAAATGTTCCAAGTAGGTTGTGGAAGAACCAGTTGTTCAAGGTCTTTGCCAGACACCCGGAGGCTCTAGACACGAGGATATCATGGATGTCCATGTAGTAGGCGTGAATTGAGCGAGACTCTACTAAGAACTTGGCGTGTTTTTTTTCGAGTAAAAACGGGTCCAGCATTAGTTTCTCAACGATCTGGTCGGGAAGGTCTGGAAGCATGGCCGAGATTTGCTGGGTGATTTCTGGTTTCAAATGCACAAGCGGGAGCTCCGTATCTGGAAAATATCTATAATCCACAGCATCTTCTTTTGACCGGGTCCTGACAGTTTCCTTGCCGTTCCAGGCCCTTGTTTCTTGCTCGATCGGCAGGGCACTAGATTTAAGATGATTGACCTGTCTGGCGTATTCGTAGATCACAGCAGCAGCGATTTCGGAAGTACTGCCCAAGTTTTTGATCTCGACTCTATTTCCGCCCGCAACGCTAACGTTTACGTCACAGCGCATGGCACCATTTTCCATGTCGCCTGAGCAGACACCCAAATGAGTCATGATGCCAATGTACTTTTTGACAAATGCACGCACTTGAAGCAAATGGTTGAAGTCCGGCTTCGTGACTAGTTCTATTAGAGGCACGTTTGCCCGGTTGAAGTCGATCGCAGTGGACTGGCCGAAAGCGTCGTAGTTCAATTTGGCCGTGTCCTGCTCTATCTGGATCTGCTCAATGCCGATTGTCTTGTCTTCGAGCACATCGTCGAAATTTCTGGTGAGTTGCAAAGAGCCGCCATTTGCCAACGGCCTGTAATGTTGCGTGATTTGGTACCCAAGAGGCTGGTCTAGGTAGAAGTAGTGTTTTCTATCAAAAGACGAGATTGGGTTCACACGTGACTTCAAGACTGCAGCTGCCTTCAAGGCTAGAAGAAGCGCTTCCGGGTTCAACTTGGGAAACGTGCCCGGAAGACCCACGTCGAAATACGACGTGTTACTATTAGGAGGGCCTTCGGCCGCGTTTCGGGACAACGAGAAAAGCTTGTGCTTAGTCTTGAGCTGTGTGTGGATTTCCAAGCCACACTTGAATGGGAACCCGGGCTCGGGCCTCCATTTCTGTAGAGATTTCGGGATCATCGGCCGTATATACGATGAATTCAGTGTGAAAATTAGCATGGAGGATTTGGTCTGGCAGCTGCGCGATGTGCCGGCGGCCCGGCAGGCAAGGGCCACTATATCTTATTATCAAAGAGAGAACAATAGCTAACAGGCCTCTTGGGGAAGAGGTGGATGAAACTAAGCCTTAAGTTATAGTTCTAGACTTTATTTGAATTTTGGGCTCTCATCATCTGCTTATTGGACCACGCAGTTCTTTGGCTTTTAATTGGTCTTCCGGCTGCGAAACACAGGCCGTAGTATGACATGCCCATGTATCGAGAAAAATGCAGTATGGCGCCGGAAAAAATAAACACGTGAGACAGTTTCTGAATCAAATAAAGATATATGTTGTCTAAAGACAAGGGATGCACGGGAGGACGAGATGCATTAAATGATCCAAGGGAAGAGTAAAGGGTGCATAAATACGCTTAATTATATGTTCGGATTCTGAAATCACGAGACCTTTTTGGTTGATTTCAATGCACACAGAGGACAGTGAGCTATCAGATATAACTGTGTCATCTGAAGTACGCCCCAGGAAGCATTTAAAGTAGAACCCTCTATGCCCCTATCGTTTATATTCGGTGCGCCGAACTGAAAGCGACACCACGTGAGCGAATAATAGAACGCGGCTGGGTTCTTTATAGAATTGTTTATTTAAGTATGTGATATACTTTGGACCCTAACTCCTGTTTCGCTAAAGCCCTTAAGAGGCCAAAAGTGAAGGGTTTTTTATACTAGTAGTCAAGTGACTTCGTACATGGCGCTCCATGTCTTTGAGTTGCGCTGACAGCGATTAAGTTTATTTTCATTTTTTGCGGACCGGCAAAGACAGAGGGCCATCCTATGCCGCAAAAATTCTGTGCGTTGATATATGGGTTTATAGATGTGCCAATCATTTTGAGATGAAATCAATTGGCAACAAAGCGGCTGTTCCCATTACGCGAGAATTGTGTCCAGATATAATATGATAGTATTTGGTGCAATCTATGATACAATATAAGATACAGAGTGATGCAATCAATGATACAATCCTTGTACAATGTATGATGCGCCACATATCACACTATATGATACAGTCTATGATTCAATATGTCATTCAGTGTGATAATATATATCACACTATATATTACAGCACGTATATATGATACAGTGTGATACAATATATGATACAATACATGATACAATGTGATCTAATATATGATACAATGTGATCTAATATATGATACAATATATGATACAATATATAATACAATATATGATACGATACATGATACATTATATGATACAATATATGATACAATATAATACAATACGATATATGATACATTATATGATACATTATATGATACAATTTATGATACAATATATTATATACTATATAATACACTATATAATACAACATATGATACAATATACATCTATACTGTATATTACAATTTATACTACACTGAATATTACAATATATGTAATAGTGTGATACAATATATGATACAGTGTGATTAAATATATGATACAATATACATCACATTATATATGACACTGTAGGATGCAAGATCGGTAAGCACACCGTATGGCAAAACACACATCTACCTAGACCAGCCTGTCATCAAACCACAAATTTGCTTTGAAAAGAACAAAACTTCGTTGATACTCACTCCCTGTCTCCAGCACATGGCCGCGGCCCTCCGCTTGCCCCCGGGTCTGCATGCAGTCCCCAATATCGCCTCCCCACTAAGGGATGACACTCAACCAGCCCACATATACGGACCGCTTAATCCACGGAGCTAAGCCAGATAGAAAACACACCCCCACACCCCACAACGTCAGCATCTATACCACCAACACCCCCCAGAACCTCTAAAAAAGTACGTATATCTCAGCACGGCCAACAAACACTGCTGCTTGTTCGCCCAGCCCGATCCAAAAAAAAAAAATACCAGTCGTTTGGGGTATTTTTGTTTGTGGGCCACGCAGGGCCTTATCTCACCAGCGATAAGCTCCATTTCCACCGCAACAGAACACATCAGAATACAGGAGAAAACCCTCTCCACAAGCCCAGAAACACATAGTCACCAATTCGCCCTCCTTACTAACTCCCAGCTTTACGGAAATCATGAGATCACAATTCAAAGACGAAAACTCGCTTGGTATGTATACTTAAATCTCGATGTTTAGGTGCTTTGGCCCGCCACCCACACTGAGCAAACCTTGCCCACCAAAGACAAGTTTCTGCTGTCTTATCATGCCTCTCTCTGTATCGGTTTTTTTTTGTCAACAAAAATCGATGCCGCACCCGCCAAAACATGGATGACTAACTTGCTCCCAGAGAAACGAAGCTCGGAGTCGGCCAGAATCTTGCAGAGGTTCAAAGACAGGCTCCCTGTGATTTGCGAAAAAGTCGAGAATTCCGACATCCAGGAAATAGACAAGCGAAAGTACTTGGTGCCCGGCGACTTGACTGTGGGCCAGTTTGTCTACGTGATCAGGAAACGCATCAAGTTGCCTTCAGAAAAGGCCATCTTCATTTTTGTGAACGACATCTTGCCGCCCACCGCGGCGTTGATGAGCAGTATCTACGAGGAACACAAAGATGAGGACGGCTTTTTGTACGTGTTGTACTCTGGCGAGAACACGTTTGGTCAGATTGATCTTTCGCAGATCGACTTCTCCGACGTGCCTCGTTGTTGAACACGCCCTGCCCATGGTCTAGGGTCCTTTTCTTTATACCTTTCTCTACGCTTGTTTCCCAAATACTCTCAAATTCTTATTCTCTACCACGAGGCCGTCTCTTCGTGCTGGCCTGCAGCCGTTCTGTTAGAGCGCAGCAGATGATGGGTTTTCACAAGGGCCTGCTCCGATTAGTTTTTCTTTCCGTGCGGGGCTCTGCCCGTCATTGGAGAGCTGGTGATATCAGATGCAGCGGGCTGTTGTGCCACTCTTCCTGCCACGCGAGGCTTCTAGTCTTCATCTCTTCAATATACATCTCTCGAATTGCTTCAACATATATTTATGGTGACGATTCTGTGACTGTTTCCATCTTGTGTCGTGCTTCATAAGAATACCCGATGACGTTTGTATGATGTGTAGTACGGCGATGATAAATCTACGACGACCTCGTACCTAAGAATGATTTCATCTGGCTTTGCTAAGCTGCAATGTCCATCATCTGTTACTAGCTCAAAGGGCCACAGTAGAACTCGCAACACTACGGTGTGAGATCAATGATGCCTTTTGTGAAAATTATGGTAGCAGTCCAATTCCAAGTTTGGGCTATCTCTCAACATCCCTAGATGTACCGTACGAGCCGCCATGATCTGCTCCCATCGTACTCAGAGACCTCATTTCAGGACCTAGTTTCTGGGATCTGCTATGACATCCCTCTCAATAGGCGCAGCGTTTCACAATCAAGTCGGACTACTTCTTACAGCACATCTCAGTCGTCACTCTGCACATCTCATATATTCGTCACTTTGTAGTATCGTATTCAGGTGGCTGTTTCAGTACGGGAAGCAGGCTCACTCAATCACAACACATCTCTAGTACTACATCTCAGCACATGCCCCACTTTCCGGCGCACCTGTATTAATCTCATACATCCCTCATATAACAAGGTGCTTGAAACTTACAAACCCAATAAACACGCCTAAGCGCTGCCCGCTTCACCCTGCGTGTTCAATGTTTTGTCCCGTTCCAACTTCATCATGACCCCATATCGTGTCATGTCTTTTGCCTTGAGTAGGTTCAAATACCTGAAGAGCCGGTCATCTGTGGTTCCCACCACGTCTTGCGGCACGCTTTCAGAACCAATAGCCTCTTGCACTTTCTTTGTGTGTTCCAACCGAAAGCTGAAGCCGTACATGAGCGTGTCGAACTTTTGAAGAACAAGGCCGTCAAGCATCCGCTCAACTATTGACGTGTATTCGTCGGCGAATTTGCTCAAAGTTTCTACGCTGGCCTCAGGACCCGTATACTTGGGGTCGGGCTGGAAATATAGGATATACCCGTCCTCCAAGTGGAGCAGAGTCATATTAAGAGCATCATACCTTGTTCCGCCGCTGCGGCTCACGAGCAAAAACACAGCGACTATGGCCGTAAAGATAAGTGCCGCCAACTTGGGGCCTCTTGTCATTTCCATCGGGGAGGTCTGTTGCGTGGCAACTTTTTCGGTCAATACTTGAGATATCTTCTCTGACACTGATTACCAATTTGTTGTTCTCAATGGATTTTCGCGGATGTCCTCAGAAAAAGTGGTGAGATAAATTGTTTGAACCACAGGCTGGAGAAGGATTGCCCCTTTGACTTCTCTTGCTTTGCGGAGTAATGCGCATGATTACATTGTGCCTGGGGAAATATGCAAGACCACCATGGAAGGCACATTCTTACGCGACTATGCGATTCCATGGCGATTGCACTTAAATTACCTACCCGGAGACCCCGAAACAAGAATCATGTAGATGTATGGCGCAAATGCAACTTGATTAAAGACAAAAATATTGACTCCGGCGTGATTCGAACACGCGCATCTTACGATAACAGAACTTGAGTCTGCCGCCTTAGACCGCTCGGCCACAGAGCCTCTGATGTGTTCTGTTGAGTCATGGAATAATAAGAAAACCAAGCGTAAAATTCAGATTACCGTCAAAAGTTTCTGGAAGCTCAGCTCAATGACTCTCAAACAACATTTGAAACCCAGAGACAACTTAATACTATTATTTGTGGTCAGTGATATCCTTCAATACATATGTTTCTTTTAAAAAAAATTTAGCCCGGACAATCTCCAACGATGTATAAGGTAAGTACAACTAAATCACCGCCGGGGCTCGAACTTGTTGGTGAAATATACCAGTCACCGAAAGAGACAACCTAGACCCGATATGAGTGGAACTTCTGGAGCCTCTTGTATCGACTGATAAGCCAGGTCACGTGAACATGAGCTATGTGCTTTATATTTGATAAGGATTATTCAGTCCGAAGATTGAAGCCATAGCATGGATTGAGAAACAAGAGAATGGTGCCAGTCCAAAAAAATACCTGCTGAGAATTTGGCCACGCATCAAGGCACCATTTTTGATCATTACGACAACTTGTAAACTCTACCTCATAGATTACCTGGAATTAGCTAGCGAAAACGATACTGTCTTTTATCGGCCCTACTGATTTATGCACCACCCCAAAGTCGAGTTCGCCGATATGGAGTCCTCATGGACTAGTCACACACTGCCAGCTAATGATTATCCGCCAGACTGAAGTATCAGTAAATTCAATGTTACTCAATCAACATTATCACGTCTTGAAACTTTGACACTTTGACGTACTTTTCAAATAACCACCAAATAGACTATTTAATTTAGAGACTGTGCCTAAAGTTAAGCTGCGCTCATCGAGTATACATCTAATACCACACGATCTCATTCAATTGTTGCCAAAACAGAAATCCACCCGTTCTACCACTAATTCGCGAATTATGTAGTAATTATCATTTTTCCAACAGTGGCACAACTCTGTCACGCGAGTCAACACTTGACAAAATCTCTAAATATCCAAAACATTCAGCTGAGCCTCCACAACAGCGATTTGAATAAAACAATAACAAGGGATGGCTGAATCTGAGTGAAGCAATATGTCCGTATCAAGAGCTGAGTTTAGAACATTTCAACGTGGACGAATAGAATAACTGCAGATAATATTTAGACGGCACAGGGGGGTTGATTTAAGTGAAGCGGAGAGCTGTTCCAATTCCAACAGAAAAATAAAAACGTGGCGGGTCACAAGAAGTGAGCTTCTGAAGTCTTCTTTAACCATTTAAGTTGAAGCGACTACTACAGAAGAATTGGACCGGGAGCCAATGATGTGATATCCAAAAACCGTAAACAGATATAGACAAGAGGACTGTTCAAGCCCCGATTGAGAGAAGCGGACGGGCTTAGTTTTACATTTGTTTCGTCTGCTTAAATCCTTTTAATGCTTAAACGTTTGCTCCTTTATTCAGGAGAACCCAGCGAGAAAAGTCAAAAAAAACGACACCAGATTCGTAAATATTTCTGCTCTACTTCGCGCGTCTTACATTTAATTGAGATAAAACTGATGTGATTGCCGTATATTTGACCACAAGTTTGTGAGTAACTTGCAAGAAAACGCAGTATTTGAAATCAGCCTGGCTCAAGGATCAGCCTCCATGACATGGAGATGGAAAATTGATTCTTTCAAACGTAGCTGAGCTGAGGCACACGCAAAATACCCAGATCAACAAAACCCTTATTCTAATTGGCTATGGTATGACACATCGCAATACGTGCCAACGGTCGACATTTTTATGAGAGGCATTTGTCTCCCAAGTATTGAATTTCCCCAAAAAGGGATGCAATTAGTTCATTAAACTCACAAAAGAAGGCATGCATCGAATCTATTTGCCTCACGTAAAAAGAAGACACTGAAAGCTCCAATGTAGATTTATCGTTACTGAGGCCATGCTAACTCAAATGAGCATATTTGGTCCTGACAGCTTCGAGGTTGGCCCTCAACTCAGCCTTTCTTTGTTCGTCACACCACGAGCCAGAAATACCGTTTGCCACAATCTGGCACCACTGGTCTCGGGTGAACCCGAACCTCGTATGGACTGCAATGTAGTTGTCCAAAATATATCCACCAAAGTATGCGGGGTCGTCGGAGTTGATCGAAAAGGAGATGTTGTTGTCCAAGAACACCTTGATTGGCAACTCAGAAACATCCTTGACGACCTGCAACTTGACATTGGACAAAGGGCACATAGACAACATTGTCTGGGTCTCTGTCAAACGCGCCATCACAGCCTCGTCCTGGCACGAGTTTACGCCATGGTCAATACGCGTCACTTTGAGCAAGTCCAACGAGTTAGACACGTATGTGTGGTCGCCCTCTTCTCCGGCATGTGCAGTCAAACCAACGTTTGGAAAGCGGAATTTGAGTGTGCTGTAACATTCCGTGAACAACTCTGGAGGAAAAGGTTTCTCCGCGGAATCAAGACCCATGCCATGGATGGTTCCATTTTCAAAGTACAGTGCCGCAGAGTCGAGGGTCTGGAGCCCATCCGCGGCAGGCAAGTGCCTCAATAAGCACATGATCAACTTATTGGTGGTGCCGTATTTGGCGGTGGCAGCCTTGCATGCTCTGTCAAAACCTTGCACAACGACGTCGATGCTGATGCCCCTTTCGACATGGCCCTGGGGGTCAAAGAAAACTTCGGAGTGCAAGCATCCGTCTTTGTGGGCACGTGCAAAGTAGTCCATGGCCAAGTCGTAGAAGTCTTCCTCTTTGATCAACACGCTCATACCTATGTAGTAGTGGTCCAAGAAGTCCTGCAAGTCGGCGAAATTGGCGTACCTGTCGATGCAAGCGTCGGGAGTAGCTGGGAACAATTCTGGCAATGTGATGTTATTTCTCTTGGCCAAAGCAAACAAAAGAGAAGGCTCCAAAGTGCCTTCGAGATGGAGATGGTGCTCACATTTGGGCAAGTCGGTGAGGAACTGCTTGAATTCGTTCGTGCAAGCGTGCGAGGCCATTTCGTGATTTTTGTTTAAGTATTGTGCCAATTCGAAATGTGGGCAAGAAGCTTACTCCAGGTGAAAGTTTAAAAAAGAGAATTCCCCGTCGGTGTGCGAAGCATTAAAGATTTCGCTTTTAATAATCATCTGCGATGGCCGGGCCGCGGAGATGCCGATGCGCGATGTCATCGCCGCGCTCATGCACCTTTGACAGATTAAGATCAAAGATAACAGCCAGAGCGGGCTGCAAGCCCTCCAAGAATATCACCATTTTGGGACCTTCTATCAAAATGGTGACATTTTGCATCATTTTAGAATCGAGTGATGCTTGGGTGCGGTGAAAATCTGTAGTGCTATTTGATACGGCGTTTTTAGTTCCGGCTTCCACCTGCAAACTCCGAACTGTCAACGCGGAAGCCTGTCTCCGAACCAACGGTCAAGGTCTGTATATCGAATAAGAAGACTAATCGCGACATTTTCTTCACTCGGCGGAAAGGCGCAAATTTCAGATTCATTTTATGATATTGATTTTAGAAACTGACCCTTTCACCATAGTTGCAGGCTGGTGTTTATGACCGGCCAGTGGTGGGACTATTCGAGAGCACTGTACAGGAGATACATACATGTATAACAGACACGAGTTGGCTGCATCTCAGGGAGGAGAGAAATCGTATGAAAGGTGATGGAAGAATAAGAAGAATAATGTCAGATATTGCCCTGATTAAATCATTTAGTTTGGTAAAATGTGGATTTGCAGTGATGCCCGACTCATCGCTACAATGTAATGGTCACTCTCACTTGGAAGAAGAAGCTTTCTTGGATCCAAATGATGCGATACGCATTTCCGAAGCGGCTCATACAGAATGGATGTCGACCTCAGATTCGTTTCGAACACATTCACATTGCCCAAATGAGTCCTTGAAAATCACAAACCAGCCGCATAGCTGAGGTGACCGGGTAACTCCAACGGTCACGCCTTTATGCATTCACGCGTTCAGCCAGGTGCCGGCACATGTCCCGGTCACGTGCCCCATCTAAATTAAGACCACCTGCATGCATGCATCGGGCTGTACCTGCGGTGCAACTGTAGAGTTGGAGAGCCAAGTCCAAGGTTCATCATTGTAATCAAATTAGAAATAGAGCCACTGTTTATTCACAGATTTCTGGAAATCATAATCGAAGGGTTCTGTCCAAAACCTGCGTGTTATGGGGAACAATAAGTCCTTGTGGACCTCTGCAACGCGCATACAACCTCACATTTTAGGTGTTCGTTCCAAGCACACTGGCTTTAGTCTGTTTCCAAGTGTGGCAGTTCGATCTTTTTTTATAGAGATCTGCAAAGTATATGGTGTAGACTAATGCTGGGCCTCCAAAATCGTGACTGGCTATTCACATTGGCAATGCCTAAGCCCAAGGCTGTGTTTCACCCGTGCTTGGTTTCATTTTGCGCGCATGCACGCGTGGCCCGCATCACTTCATAAGTGGATAGTTCCCCATTCGGACTGCGCTTCACAACTCAGATCGTGCTCCGAAATTAGAGTTAACTCAGGGTCAGGGGAAACAGCTAAGTACAACACATTAGAAGCTTGGCCTCACTAATTAGTAGAGAAGCATCCGACATCTTGCAAACAGACTACTCGCATCAACTACCTTTGTTAGATCACATTCTCGACACGCGACTGAAATCCGGCACCGCTCAGGCCCCGCTATTGTTGCCCTTTCCACCAGAAATTGCCCATAATCCGCTCAATTCAGGCAGATAGAGCTACAGTGTCTTTTCTCGGAAGAGCATATTATAACCTGTGTCCAAACGTTTCCGCCAAAAATGTACCATCGCCCTAACGGAAACCCCATGTACCAGGACTCGTACCAGATGAACGAGCCTGACCAGACGGACGGGGTCTACAACTACTCGCCGGCCCGAAGCAGAAGCAGCAGCCTGGTCGTCTTCCAGCTGCAGCCACCTTCGTATCTAACGGGAGAAGCAGAACAGCTGAACGACAATTTCTTGGCGTACTATGAAGGGACCCGGCCCTCGGAAATCTTCAATCCAGTGCAAAACTACCCAGAGCCCCTGCACAACTACGACCGGCCCAACCCCAATCCGTTTGGAGCGGATTACGAGATGTCGGACTACGCACATGCCCCACCGCACCTTTCCCAGCCGGCGTTTGACGGCGCGGGCCATGGCTTTGAGCAGGCGTTCGTCCCGCATGCTTACGAGCTCGACGAGGAGGAGCGTGAGTTCGACCGTGACATCCGCTACAACGAATTCCAAGGAGACCACTTCGACTTGCAGGCCATCCACATACCGGACGAGCCCGTTGCAGATTTGATCTATGACCAGGACGAGCCGCAATCGCCCTTCGACCCTCTTCCTGTGCCTCCCGAAGAAGAAGAAGTAAGAGAAAAGCCGCGAGCCGGAATTGCGGCCGGCCACAATGGCCACTTGGTGTTGGACTGTCCTGTGGCGACTGAGTTGCTCACGAAATTCCCCGACTACCAAGCCGCGGCCAAAGATGGCGGGCTCAGCAGAGAGTTCTCGTATATGCGGTACACTGCGGTGACGTGCGGGCCGTCCAACTTCTGGCGCGACGGCTACATCTTGCGACCCATCCATTACCCGGTGCGGCGGCAGACGGAGCTTATGATCGTGGTGACCATGTACAACGAGGACGACATTCTTTTGGCCCGCACGCTCAAGGGCGTGTTCAAAAACATCAAGCATTTCGAGTCGAGGACGCGGTCGCCCGTGTGGGGCAAGGACTCGTGGAAGAAGATCGTGGTGTACGTGGTCAGTGACGGCCGGTCCAAAATCAACGAGCGGGCGCAGGCGTTGTTGGCGGCCTTGGGGGTGTACCAGGAAGGCTTGGCCAAGTCGAGAATCGACGACAAGAAAGTCAAGGCCCACTTGTACGAGTACACCACGAGAGTGGGCATTTCGTCCGTCGAAGATACCGTGAAGCTCACCACCGAGAAGGCCGTGCCGGTGCAGATGCTCTTCTGTCTCAAGGAAGAAAACAAGAAGAAAATCAACTCGCACCGATGGTGCTTCGAGGCGCTTTCGCAGGTCTTGGAGCCCAACGTGGTGATTCTCCTCGACTGCGGCACGCAGCCGTCCGGCAAGTCGTTGTATCATTTGTGGAAAGAGTTCGACTCGGACCCGCAGGTGGCAGGCGCATGTGGCGAGATCAAGGCGTCGTTGAAGAAAAGACAGATGCTCACCAACCCGCTTGTCTACGGGCAAAACTTCGAGTACAAGATCTCCAACATCTTGGACAAGCCGACCGAATCCGTGTTCGGCTTCATTTCCGTGCTCCCCGGCGCGTTCTCGGCCTACCGGTACGTGGCGCTCCAAAACGACATCAACGGCAGAGGCCCGCTCGAAAAGTACTTCAAAGGCGAGTTTTTGCATGGCAGCGAGGAGCTCGACCCCGAGGACGACGAGTACGAACTCAAGCGCAACTTGCTCAAGGACGAGGCCGGGATTTTCACGTCCAACATGTATCTTGCCGAGGACCGGATCTTGTGCTACGAGTTGGTGGCAAAACGAGGCTGTTCATGGGTCCTCCGCTACTGCAAGTCCGCCAGTGCCGAGACCGACGTACCCGAGGGCCTCGCGGAGTTTATCTTGCAGCGAAGAAGATGGTTGAACGGCTCCTTCTTTGCGGCCATCTACTCGTTGGTGCATTTCCCCAAGGTGTGGAGATCGTCGCATAGTATTTTGCGCAAGTTGTTCCTCCACATCGAGTTCATCTACCAGTTCATCAATTTGGTGGTGTCGTGGTTTTCCATCGGCTCGTACTTCCTCGTGTTCCGCATCTTGACGACGTCGCTCAGCTCGTCGGACCTCAACTTTGCCCCGGGCAACGTGCTCTCGGTGATTTTCCTCTGGCTCTACTTGGCGTCCATCGTCACGACGTTTGTGTTGAGCTTCGGCAACAAGCCCAAGGGCACGGAGAAGTTCTACATTGTGATTGTGCTCTTCTTCGCCATATTGATGGTGTACATGATCTTCGCCGCCATCTACATGGCCGTGTATGCGATCCAAACCATCTACGACAGCGGCACGCAAATCACCGTGTCGCTCTTCTTCGAAAACTCCCAGTTCCGCGACTTGGTGGTGGCCACGTCCTCGACGTACTTGCTCTACTTCGTGGCGTCCTTCCTTTACTTGGAGCCGTGGCACATGTTCACGTCGTTCATCCAGTACCTCTTGCTCTCGCCCGCCTATGTGAACGTGTTGAACATATACGCGTTCTGCAACATCGATGATGTGTCGTGGGGCACCAAGGGAGATACGGGGGCCACGGACTTGGGCGCGGCCAAGGTCCGCGAGGACGGAACTTTCGACGTCAACATCCCCGTGTCGAAGGAGGAAATCAACGAGTCGTACCTCAACCAGTTAGAGAAGATCAAACAGCCACAGGAAGACAGCGGCGGAGACTCCGGCTCGTCCAACGAGGACTACTATGCGTTCATCCGCTCCATGACTGTGCTCGTGTGGATGATCTCCAACTTTGTGATTGTGGCATTAGTGTTGGAAACCGGGGGTTTCAATCAGCTTGACTCGGACTACTCGAGCAGCGACTCGACCCGGTCGGAAATCTTCCTTACAGTGATTCTCTGGACAGTGGCGTTCATGGCCTTGTTCCGCTTTGTCGGGTGCATGACCTACTTGTTGAAGAGATCTGTCAGCAGGGTCTTTAGATCGCGTTCCAAATCGTGAACCTTGTGGAGAGAATAGGCGCTGCGGAACTCGCGTGGCTGCGAACGATGCAGCTAGTGCTGCAGCTGGTGCTGCTAAAGTGAGTTTTGCCTGCACGCAGGCCCGTGCCCGCGCGCTGAGACGAAAATACGCAGTGGAAATGTAAACACCAGCTGGACCCGAATAGCGAAGCTGCCTTCTCTAGCAAAGCTGCCATCTCTGCAACCCTTCACCACCGGCCCGCCCGCCACACAAAATACATAATACAATCTGCTACTGAAACCCGCGTCTCGTAACCAAACGCCCGTTACATAAGCCGCCTAATAGAAATGATATGAATCGCAAGCGAAAGTCCACCGACATCTTGGCCCAGCTAGGCGAGCCTTTGCCGCTTCCTTACCAAGCCAATCCCCACACAATCAAAAGCGAGCGGTCTTTTGAAGACTCGCCGCCAGTGCCACAGCCTCTAGCGTATGGCCGTATACGAAAACGGCGAGTGTCCGAGCGCAGAGAGCTTCTGGGACTGCGGAACGAAGAATTCAATGGCCCAAATCTCGACGAACACGTCCCCCTACCGATCTGGAGGCGGGACCGCGGCTCGTTCTCGACGGGATCACACCCAGAGACAGAAATAGAAGAGGACATCGAGCAATCCGTGAAGACCCCGTCTGTTTTGGACGAACTACAACAACAGCTTGACTTGCTCAAATCCATGTACGACAGCAAGGACGCCCTAGACGCGGACCACAGAAAGTTTGCAAATGTCTCTGCGTCTCTACAGCAAATCATCGAGCAGAAGCAGCAGGAGAGTATTGTGCATGAGCTCGAGCGGATCCAGAAGCAGAACAAGGGTCTACGATCGCACCAGGGTGTAAACTCAAAATGGAAGGCCGGTCTCTGGCTCTTGGCTTTTTTGCTCTTGCTACTGGCCTCCTTTGTGGCGGGGCAGTTCTCCTACGAATATTGCTACTATTTCTGCTGACCAGCGGGTCAGTATATCACTGTCATATTAGACCCTTTCAGCCGGGAGATCGCACTCCTTCCCCAGGCATCCAGCCTGTTACTTTGAACCATCCGTCGAACTGTGATGTTTGGAACCACTCGTTGAATTGTGACAATTTGGGATCATCTGCTGAACTATACTCAATGGAACTATTGAACGACAATAGTTGGATCCATTGAACTATAATGATTGGCATCATTGAACTATGCTATTTGGGACCATTGAACTATACCAGTCGGAACCATTGAACTACACTACCTGAATCCATGGAACTCTTAATTGGAACCATGGAGCTATACCAGTCGGAACCATTGTACTACACTACCTGGAAACATGGAACTCTTAATTGGAACCATTCATTGTACTATAATACATATATACAGGGCATCTGCAGCGGTGGCATGGAGCACGGCCCCTGCTTAATCGTCGTAGTCGTTTCTTGGTGGGGCCGCGTGCTCGGAATTCATATAAAGGTCGATCGCCGTGGAAAAGGCAGCAAAGCCAGCACAGCCCAACAAGGCCGCCTGTGGCCCGGCCTTAATAGAGAGCCCCGCCCCCGTGATGCACCCGGCGCTGACTCCATTGTAGATATCGTGTTTGGCACGTAAACTTTCGATGGAACACTCCACGCCAGAGAAAATCATGCCAATGTACCCGAAGTTCTTGGCACTCGAGTACGACCTCTTCGCCATGTCCGAAAACTGGAGCTTCATCTGCTGTTTGAAAGGAAGCTCGGAAATATGGCCTGCCCCGCTGCCTCCAACGGGAACATCGTAGGCCATCGACGCCATGAACAAGCCGAAAAATCCACCCAAAAAGAACCCGGAGCCACCAGCCATCACGGTTTTGCCCGGGCACGACTGCATGGCTTCGACCATCTTCTTAGCGCCCATTTCCGCCTGCTCTTCCTGGGTCATCAACGCAAGAGGCTTCTCTGGCTCCTGCGGACCTGTGTAGACTCCGAAAACCATGGCTGTTTTTTCTATGGGAAGGTCCGGGTGTTTTTAAATGAGGATCTGGGTGTTTCTAATGATAGCAGTAGAAGTGGGGGCTATCTGGATAAATAAAGCAGGCCTCTGCAGTGTGGTTAACTATAACGTGCTGGTGTTGAGATGGGATTTGATAGAGAGCTACGAGGCGAAAAATAGCCAATGCGCAGGTCATGGGAGAAGAGTCCACCCCAAAAGCCACAGGCAGCAGCAAGGGGTCAAAATTGCGCTGTGTGCCACTCGAGAAAAAGAACCGCCCGCCGTTCAATCGAATAGTGTTTTTTATTGATTCGAAGGCATTTCAAAACACGCTGGGTGAAGGTTTAGTATGTCAGCTGGAGTCGCACCTATTAATGGGGCATCAGATCGTGAATGGCCAAGTACCTGCGCGCCGAATAGCGGTCTTTCACACAAAAAAGGACTGGAAATATACGAGAAATGGCATATTTGCTATCATTGTCCGGTAGCCCCAGTTTGTTGTCTCTGCTGTGCCTTAGAAAGAACTCAGTCCAAAGTATTTAGGCTTGAATGAAGGGCCCAAACATCGCAAAGTTTGGTACAATGTGCACCACTCAGCCTATCGGGCAGTGTTTTCGACTGGCTCGGAATCACTCGGTGAAAAGACGAAACATTTCGGTGTGTCAATATTCACCAGGGGTTTAGCAAGGATGCGCACGGACTCGGGCACCAGACAATCAACCGCAAACACAAGCTGTAGCATGGCGCCCGTGCTATCTATCCAGGAAGGTGATTTCAGGATACCAAGAAAGATTTTACTCAAGATCGAGTCCGCTTCTGTTTGGCGTATACCTCGAAAACTGGGAAATCGGCTACTGCAGGTACCACATTTCCGATTGCAGAGATCAAGTTGCACTTATGCTGGGACGCATTGCAGAAGAAAACCAGCGAATAAGCTTTCGATCCAGATTGACTCCGCAGCAAAGCAGCCCTGATTTGCTTCCCACTGCTCTCCACGAGCACTGCTTCAAATATGGCGCCTGCACATACATGGCCCCAGAGACTTGTTGCCACTCTACCAACAAGTAGCTACTTTGATATGGTGTTTGCAAAAGACAGGAAGATCACTATGAATGAGAGAGACAAGTACCACTAGAGCCCACAGAGGCTCTTGGTTTAAATATCGATATTTCAAAATACCCGGAATGGCATTTACTTGGCCGAAGCAACTTCAGCGTACCCCGTACATGGCACAATAGAAAAGACTATTGTGGGGTGATCTGATTCTGGAACCCGCGTATTCTTATCGATGGTATGGACAGGACGAAGGTGCGCGGCCAGATTCCTTCTCCTCATTTGCGTTTGGGGCTGGCATCCCCGAATCCGTCCAAATGAGCAATTAACGATTTTGGTAGATAGGTGTTTTGTTATTTTGGAATTTGAATTTTTCAAGTTTTCCTCTCATCTTTATCTTTCGTCTTGCGATTATCTCGTGTGCCACCGCAGCTCACGCGGATAGCAAGAGATATGTTTTATTCAGAGTGGTTTTGAATCACGGTGCGCGGCGTAGTCGCATATGCTCCTACGAGCCTTCCGCTAACAGTTATGTCAGAAACTTTCCGAAATGCCAAATAAGACCATTTACGCAAACCGTGATTCCAGCCGAATAGCAAAAACACGTCTGCAACTCAGCGGCCCCCATCACATGATTTCACTGAAAAGAAGCATGCAAATTAAATGCTCTCTATCTGTGAGGTGACGCAGTGCACATAGACTAGTTTATTGCGTGACGCTTTATCCTTGCTTCAAAGCGAGCCGGATTATGGCGGGGGCTTAGGCTGCCCAACCTCAGAATTCAGGTATACTCACAGTGTAGTCAGACCACGAAGAGTCTACGGCGTCGGGTGGTATGATAATTATGTATTGAGTTCGTGTTATGTTTCTTTCCTTGCTCTGCCCGGCTTGCCTCTGGGTAAACATCTCGTACATCCATCCAAGAGTCACCCCAAGTTCGTGTATTTGCTTCTTTTGTCCTCTGTTTTCTGAGAACAGTCTAGGCAGATGTGTTTGAAGCAGCCTCAAAAGGAGACAAGACTAGGCAGGCGACTGCTGAAACAATGCATTGAATCCATGCTTGATTCCTACGTCCCGTTGTTTATCCTCGACCCCTTTCTGTCCTAATATCCCCATTGACTCCGTGGTCCAAAATGGAAACGAAAAAGCAAGCCCGACTGTATCTTGGCTCAAAAGTGGAGAGACCGTATTAGGGCTCATGCAAGTGCACCCGCACCCGGGAGCAAGGCGTGCGCCCGGCCCTATATAAAAGGTCCGCATCTTGGGCCCCGGAACAATTTGCACCCATCCAAGAAATCCAGTAACGAAAGCAAACAAAAACCAAATTAAAGTGTAGACGTTTCATAAAGCTGCTCAACCCTTTTAGCAATTCACTTCATCATTTCCACAAGAGTCAGAAACACGCAGAAAATATGACGAAATCTAAGAAGTCGCAAAAGATCATGTTGGACTTGGACAACATGGAACGGCTCGAGCATCTCAAGCCAGTGCCCAAATCGCGGTCCTCTTCCATCACCTCCATGGAGAGCGAGGACGGCTCAATTGCGGAGGTGTTGAAGGCCCCACCCAAAAAAGACTTCGACGACATCGTCGCGTTTGAATCGTATATTAGAGACGAGACCTGGGACAACGATTTCGACTACTGCCACGCTCACTTGACTTATTACCCACCCTTTGTCATGAAGGAGTGCCACGAAAACATGGACAAGATCAAGCCGACCATGAACAAAAACTCGCGGAAGTTCAGGAGAAACCTCCAGCACCACATCAAGCGTCACTTGATGGTGGACATGGAAAAGTGTTCAGGGTTCCAAATGGATTTCGGCAAAGGAGTGATGGAGGAGACTCCCAAGACAATCACCTGGAAATTCCAGGACGAAGGCGACCACGGGTTTGCCAAGGAGGAAAACGATATGTACAACCGCCACTGGAAGTTGGAGTTGCAAGTGAAGTGCAACAACGAGAATCCATTGGTTGAGGTCGATTACATGGCCATCCCCATTATGTAGCCGTGACTGCCGGGCCTTTCGCAGCTTGAGCGGCCTCTCGTCCGCTGTCCCTTATGATTATGTTTAAATGTTTGATGTACCACCAATATACGAAGTCCATGAAAAGAATATCCCTGTCACATTCTAGCCACGCGGTCATACTGCGAGCTGACGTTCATGTAGGAGCTGCCGAGGGTAGCCATGTTCGCGTCGATGTATTCGAGGAGGTCACTCATTTGTCCCATCATGATGTTGACACTCATGGCGTCCATGACGGTCTGGGAAACACGGCCAGGGAGCGTGATAATTAGTCGTAGCAAGTGCTCACAACCATAAACATTAGACGGTTCAAAGTTCTTTCTGGTCCGGAAGAGCTCGCTGTATTGGAGCCTCTCGAATTTGTATAGAAGATCCAAGCCAAAGGTCTGGTCGAACAAGATTTTCAAGCCACTCAACGCTTCTTCCGTTGTTCGTGTGAGTTCTATGCTCTGTCCAGCTCGCTTCCACTCGTAGTACTCTTTAAGAATCGTCAGCACAGGTGTTACTGTCTCGAGATTGACCAACTTGCGGTCCTTTGTAATCAACTCCCAGTCATCGACCATCACACACTTAAGCCTGGGGCTAAAAGGTAGCATCACCTCGTAGCCTGCATGTGGCTCTGTTTTCTGCCTTTTTCTCCCATTGCTGTTAGGCTTGGACTGATCCTTGGAAGGCCCCGAGTGGTTCGTAGATGCTTCCGTAGGGGCGTTTTTTCTGCGCCCACGTCGGCTTTTTTGCTCTGCGGCTTCGGCCTTCGCCTCTTTTCCCGAGTCGAGTCTTTCTACCGTCTTCTTTCTTGCATTCCGAAGCTCCCTGGAAAGTCCTAAGTTGTCGTCGTTAAACTCAATGATTCTCTCCGACGAGACCCACTCGTCCCACTTAGGGTTCCATCCTTTGTAGTGCAAAAAATAGGCGTTCTTATCAAGAAGGAACCCAGGGATCTTGTTTTTGTCAAGTGGCTCGCTTTTTTCTTCCTCTACATCCACGAGCTCCAGTCCTTCCTTGTGATACTTTAGGACCTTCGCCTCGTAAACTAGAGGACCATGGTATGCCAAGACTTTCGAGCCTGGGATAAAATTCTGTGGCCCGCCCACCATATTTGGGGTGACGTTCTTTCTCTGCTCTGCTGAGTCGAAAAGTTGTGCTCAGTATGAGGAGTCTGGCTGACTGTCTTGTCTGGGTTTGAATCAATTCACTACAAACAATCTTCTTGTGAACGCTACCGTATTTTCTGTGTCCCGGCCTAGCTTAGGAATTTGATTTTTTCGAAAAAAAGAACCGTTGATATCTGCACGATTTCGGCTATTTCGGATTTTTGATGCGCTGATGCGCGTCGATGCACCAAGCGAGAGCACCGACAGTCGATGCTGATTAGCGGCAAATACTCACCGCGGCATTCATGCTCAATTTTTAATTCTCCTATCGAAACGTATGCTCGCTTTTCATATTGTGTTTTTTCTTTGTTACCACTAGGCCTATCTGCTGGAAGACGTCATAGAAATCTTCCGTAGACATCTGGAAATTTGTGCATGCATTTCTAGAGAGATTGAATTGTTTAAGGTGAGACGCGTAGCTCTTCTCGGGCAGGTCAACAGAGACTTTCTCGATCGCATTGGAGGCCAAGTCTAGTCTTACCAAACTCTTATGGTTTGCAAAAGATTTGGAAAACACAAACTGAGTAAGCTTGTTTTTGCTGAGATTCAAAGAAATAAGATTGCGTGGTAAGTATAGCGCGGGGTCAATTGTGCGTATCTCATTCTCTTCGAAATTGAGCGTTTGTATGTTGTTGGTGACAAAGTCAAACTCTTTGCTAAACAACGGCGTCCTGACGCCAGTGAGAACGGTGATTTTGTTCCGGCGTAAATCCACTCTGCGTAAGGATTTTGGGGGACACCAATCTTGCAACCCCTCGATGTTGTTATAGTACAATTCCAACTCGCGGAGATTATTCAAATGCTTCCAACTGACAACCTCCGTTGACCCGCGAGTAAGATTATAGGTGGTCAAGTTTTGGAGGCGATTCCCGGTCAACGATAAAGTTTGAAGCGAGCGTGGGAATAAAAAGTATGCCAATCGACCAACATTACATTCAGTGAGGTTCAACGATTCCAAGTTTTCAGGAAACTTAATCCGGTGTTCCAAAGGCACTGCCCCATATGCCGATGCTTCTCCGTACGTGAGGGTTTGACAGCCCTGGAAATTCAAAGTGTCCAAAGATTCAGGAAACCGGAAGAAAGGGTAGTCGTCTTCATTGTGATGAACGCGGAAACTCTTGAGCTTAGTGTCCGAAAGGTCCAAGTACTTGAGTGCTTGGGGCAACGTAGACAAGTGCTCGAGAGACGTCAACTTGTTTTCATCAAGACGCAAGTTTTCGAGAAATTCTGGCCATTCTATGAGCGAGAGCTGCTTGAGGGAAGCATCGTCGATCAAGTTAGCATTTAGCAAGATTGATTTGAGACTGGCCGGCCACCGCGGCGTCAGAGGCTCAAACTGAAAACTGCGGATATTGTTGTACGACAAATCGATGGTTTCAAGGGTGGGTGGAAGCTGCGACACATTCACACTGGCCAAACTGCAATACGTTAGCATCAACGTCTTTATTAGTGGGGGATATGTGAGCTTTGCAAAGACCGCATTGTCGATTCCCGCTTGGTTCCAATATAGGTTTACGAGCGAGTCCGGGAGGGCCACCGAAGTGACGTCTGTTTCTGGGTACCAGGACATGTCCAAGTGGGACAAGTTTGGGGGAAGGCGGACTCTAGACCATTTGCGGATCTCGTGGCCCAAGAAAACCAACTGCCTTAAGTTTTGCAGCTGCAGAAGCAAATCAGATAGCACGGGCAAGCACCGCCTAAGCTTGATCCTGGCGGTCTGGAACTTGGTTAGGTTAGGAAACGAAAAAATGAGCTGCACATCTTCCGGCAAGAGCTCGTAGTTTTCCACGTGGATTTCCAACTCGGGCGTTTGGGACAACTGGCCGTGGAAAGCCCGTAGAAGAATTTCCATGGACCGAAAGTCTCCACTGGTCATGACCTTGTACAGGCGCGGGCAAATGTCGGGGTTTTCGACAAGAAAATCCTCAATCTCTCCATAAGTGACAATGTCAATGAGCAGTTTTCGCTGCGGGTCCAGCGAGCAGAAGTGTGGTCTTTTCGTGGGCGAAAGAATAAGATGGAGTTCCTGGCTATAGTACTGGTCGATGATGATGTTTCGGAGCTTGGGCACCTTTATGAGCGTTTCGGAAACCGTCTCTGGGGCCAAATACAGACACACATCCCCGATAATAGTCCAGGGCAATTCAAGGAACCACGTCAGAAGAAAACCGTCAGTGTTCATTGGGAAGCTGGTGTCAAATTAGTGGCCAGAGACTAGGTGGTGGTTTGATGAGATGCCAGATCCAGGGACACGACAAATGACTCGCTAAACCAAAGATACGATTCAACCAGTCGCTCGGGCGAAGACAGTGTTTTGAAGTGCAAACGGAGCAGTCAGTTTGAAATAGTAAGGTTTCGCAAGTCCCCACAGTAAGGCGTGCCAAGCTGTGCGACTGGGGCCCAGCTGAGTAATGTGACAAGATCCGTGTGCGACCAATCTAGAAAACAATACAAAAAAAAAAGGAGACCGCCCTTGGTTTTCATCACTTGGGAAAGATAGGCCCCTGTGAACTTGGTTTGTGCAACCCGTGTGGCTTCACTTCTTGTGAACGCAATTTAGTTCTTCTCATCTCACTTCTCGATTGAGCGAGGTAATAAAGAGCAAAACTGTTTCTGACTAGGGCCAGCTTCGGATCGAAAAGTGCGAGACTCCAGACCCTTATGACCTGTTTCTTTTTAGAGGGTTATGAGTGGAAATGAGTTTCTTGTTAATTTAGGGCGTGTTGAGAATGGCGAATTGCATCCCCAGGAAATTGGCTTATCAGTTACTATCTGGGAAAGACGCTCGATATCTCAATGATCGAAGTGGAAACACGCAGAACAACTTCTTTAAAAGAAAGCTATACAGCAAAAACCTAGGAATACCTTTGCTTGGGGCCCATTTTTAACGACGTACTGAGAATGTTGCCAGTGATCGCTTCTCCGGTGGAAAGAGCTCCCGAACTCATCGAATCCAGTCCTGCAGGTGGATCAACTATATATCAGGCTCAACAAGCTCCAAAAGCTTGCTGGTTAAAATATCAGGCCTTGAGTAAAAGATTTTCTTTGTCTAAAATAGGCGGTCTTGCTAGTCTCAATAAAAATTTGTGCGGACTATGGAACCCACGAGACAAGTATGGGAGAATGGTCTGATCGTGCGAGCAATCCCAATAAACGCGGCCCGCAGATTTTGCCCGTCCGCACAGACGCTGGACATTTTGGAACACGTGAAGCAGGGCTGAAACGGACTTGATACCGAGCTGCAACGGCGTGATGCAGAGCTTGAGTCTGCCCCGCTTTTTGTGTGGTGTCCTTATGCGTTTGGTGGAGCCGGCATGGCGGGGAAGTCGCCGACCAGCAGAGCGAGCCAAACACCCGTACATCCCCGCATGACTATCTCCCTGACACTCAAAGTCCAGAGTCGGGCGTCTCGAACGAGAGGAAAATAGAAACAAGCACAAGCTGCTCCAAAGCTATACCATTTACTAGCTGAATCCAAAGAAAACGTTACGCAGTTTATATTGCAGGGGAATCCAGGCACATACAGCCGTGCATCTCCAAAAGCTGTCTGCTCAACACCCGAGCGTCTTTCACGATTATAAGCAGCTCGTGGGTTTCCGTCATTGCCCCTCCATCCCGCTCTTTCAACAGTCCCTCCTTTTGCTGCGCAGCCAGAAACAAGGCCTGCGACACGGAAGCATATAAAGCGACGAGAACCGCTTGCAACCAGCCATATTGTAGATAGGCATATAGACGCCCGGTTCCTCACGTGCTTCCTTCTGTTCCGCCCTTTGTGCCGGGAACAAGCAACAAGTATCAGCCTTACTTAGACCGGCGGATTTCCAGACACATCCTGCGTGTTTCGCTAGGACCCTCAGTTTGGTTGACTGCCGCACTTTCCTCCTCAGTTTCCCAGAAACCGAAGGTGCCCGCCCCCAATCCGCAAATACACCCTGAAATTGGAAATGGCTCAGAGCAGCGGCGAACACAGGGTCGGCGTCCACTACAAAGTGGGCAAGAAAATCGGCGAGGGCTCTTTTGGCATAATTTTCGAGGGCATCAATCTCCTCAACAACCAGCAAATAGCCATCAAGTTCGAGCCGAGAAAATGCGAGGCGCCCCAGTTGAGGGACGAGTATCGCTCGTACCGCATTCTCAGCGAGGCCGCCGGCGTGCCAAAGGCGTATTTCTTTGGTCAGGAGGGCGTGCACAACATCTTGGTCATCGATCTTTTGGGCCCGTCTTTGGAGGATCTTTTTGACTGGTGTGGGCGCAAGTTTTCTACGAAAACCGTGGCCCAGGTTGCCAAGCAGATGCTCCAGAGGATGCAGTCCATCCATGAGCACAACCTCATCTACCGCGACGTAAAGCCCGACAACTTCCTCATTGGTAAGCCTAGCACGCCGCAGGCCAATATGGTGTACGTGGTGGACTTTGGCATGGCCAAACAATACCGCGATCCCAAGACCAAAACACATATTCCATACAAGGAGAAGAAGGCGTTGAGTGGCACTGCGCGGTACATGTCCATCAACACCCATCTAGGCCGCGAACAGCTGCGCAGAGATGATTTGGAGAGTCTTGGCCATGTGTTCATGTACTTTTTGCGTGGCCACTTGCCCTGGCAAGGCTTGAAGGCGCCCACAAACAAGCAGAAGTACGAGAAAATCGGCATCAAGAAGCAAACCACCTCCATCAACGAGCTCTGCTACGGGTTCCCGATCCAGTTTGCGCAATACTTGACGTACGTGCGCAACCTCAGATTTGACGAGGAGCCCGACTACGATTACTTGCTTGGCTTGATGGACAAAGCGCTCATTTCCATTGACGAGAAGGCAGACGGCCATTACGATTGGATGGACCTCAATGGAGGCAAGGGCTGGGACGCAGCGCTCAACAAAAAGGCCAATCTACACGGATACGGCAACCCACACCCGCCTCAGAGACAGCGCAAGGCAACCAACAACACAAACAGTAACGCGGCGGTCCAAAGCAAGCGCGCACCCTTGGTCAGTGCGTCTCCCAACCAGCCGCTAATGCCACTGCAACAACGCCTCAGCCGTTCACAGTCAATGACACACGCCAACTACAACTCAACAATGGATTCAAATGGAGCCAAGGCAGGGCCCTTGCACCACAACAGGGTGTTGGCGCCGCACGAGGACGCTGAATTGCATTCCGACACGTCAAGTTTTGATGCCCGGAGAAACAAGAAGTCATGGATACGAAGCGTTTTCTGCTGCTACTGAAGGCAGGTCATTTTTTCGATTTGCATAACACCCCCAAAACGCTTCGGCTCGTGGCGCTCGCCTCTCCAAACTTCAGTTCTCACTACTTGCATTTATATACAACTTTTATCACTCCGCACATCTCTATATCTGTGGCTGCCAACAACTACGAGAGTGCAATGAAGAAAAATCATGTGTATTCGAGTGGTGTATTAAAAATGTTCAGCGCAGAGTTCCAGACCCATGCTTTGTGTATCTAATGTTGGATTATTGGTCAACGTCTGAGCTTTCAGACGACATCATGCTCGTTACTGAGTCCATCCTAGGCTTAGTGTCTTTATCCATGGGCTCGATTACATCCATTTCTTTTTTGTCTTCAGGCTTCACAACGGGCAACCAATAGTTGTTGTTTGTGCTGGAACTGTGATAACTATAGAATGGACCTGAATTGACCATAGAAGAGCCGCCGTAACGAGGCTTACTTTTCCCTCCGTTCATGGAAGTCGCGATGCGTCCGAAAAAGTTGTCGAATAAGTCTGGCATGGTATAATATGATTTTGTGTTAGAAAGATATATTGGTAAAAATGACCTATTCGAATGAAGCGATGGTTACTCCATCGTTCTTTATATATGAGACGTTTGCCATCGTGCCAAGTCCAGGCCAGAGAAGCGGGGAGGGTCACCAATCAAGGCACCTACATAAGGGATGACGAAATACGAAAATCACGGAAGAAGCACTGAGCTTATTTCTTTTTCATTTTGCCATCAGTACTATTGTTATTGGGTTGCTACGAATACTGAGGTGGGAGTTAGATACAGTTCTACCCCGCGTGAAAAGCGTGCTCCCCTCCATTTCCTTCTCGAGCGAACGCCTTGATCACAGATCTCTGCACTTATGGTTCCCCGCAGATAAGAATTATTCAAGTAAAATGTAAATATGCATACTTTTTCCATAAATCAGATATATGCTCATCGGACGACGACGTGGCACCTTACAAGAAGTGAATGGTCGTCAGCTGGGTTTATGATATTTCCATGCCGAGAAATGACAGAAGTTTTAGTTGGTTCGTGCGTTACGTCGAGAACGGAGAAGTTGGAATAAACTGCTCTTGGGAGGTTGTTTTTTTCTCCCCTCAAGATTATTGAGCCGGCCACAGTCAACGTAGTACCTTACTCTTGGCCGAAACCCACAGTTTCTTCCACGGCCAAAGTAAGCTTTTGCTTCAATGCCTCATAATTAGTGTAGGGGGGTAAGTCGACCCTATTAAAGCATGTGTGAGACTTGGGCAACTGTTGGGGCTCACCAGCTTTTTCGATGGTGAATCTGCGAGGCCCGTCCGAGCCTTGCAAGTCCTTGAAGCCGTTGACAGGGATTCTGGAAGTGCCGGTAGTGAACTGCAATAATCTTGCCTTCTGCTCTGAGTCCCACTCCTTGATACAGCGCCAGAACCACTGCACGACTTGGTCGCTTTCTTGGTAGCCTCTGTAGTCGGTGTGTTTTTTCCAGTCGTCCACGTCGATTTCGGCCAACCCACCAATCAACAACTCCAACTCTCTTTCGTCGAAGACGTTGACCAATTCCTGAGGGATCAACTCGTTGAAGCCGTCGATGAACGCCTTGAATTGTTCCTGTATTCTCCTGGAGATCTTCCACTCACTAATCAACTCCACGTACTCGTGCTTGTTGTCCTCGGTCACCTCGATGTCCCTGCCTCCGGCCTTCAAGTCGACCTCGACGACCTGGCCGAACTGGTCGTCTTCGGCGCTGAAGGTGAGATCCAAGACGTCGGTGATGTCGTTGTCGATGATCCACTGCAAGGATCTGTAGAATTCCGCGTCGACGCCCTCCATGTCCTGCAAGACCACTTTCTTGTGCAACATCATCTTGTAGAGCGCGCCCACGAAGAAAGCATCCAAGAACCTTCTGTGGAAGACACCCAAGCCCACGACTCTGCCGATGAACTTGAAGTAGTTCAAGTGTTCTGGGTTGATGCCCGAGTTGGGGTTGATCTGCAAGGTGTAGTTGTCGTGGCTCGAGTACTCGAAGAGGCAGTAGAACGGATTGAACATGTCGTGGGACAACAAGAAGAAGAACTCTCTGGAGACACCGCCGTAGTCCAAGCCCTCCTCGCCGTCGAACTTGATCATGAGTCTCTTTTTCAAGTCGTCGGGGGTCTGCCGCATGATCTCCTGGTAGGAGTCCTCGAAGATGTGGTCTCTCCGGACCTTGATGTGGCACTGCCCAGGCAAGATGCGCAAGGCCGGCTGCGACCTGAAGTAGATGACCTTCCGCCGGAAGTCGCGCTTGTACTGCGGCACGTTCTGGTCCAAGGAGGACGGCAAGCGGGGGTCGTCCCACGTGGTGGTCTTGGTGTTGTGGTCGACGAAGTACACGCGCGCCGTGTTGGTCAAGCGCATCTCCCAGCCGGAGGGCAACGGGCCCAACTGGCTGACCGGCTGCTGCTGGATGGTGGTGTTGGGCCCGAACGTGCGGATGTACTGCTGTCTGCGCGGGTCGACCCAGGTGGTGGTTCTCGTGTTGTGGTCGACGAAGTACGGGCGGCCCTCGTTGGTGAAGCGCTGCTCCCAGCCCGAGGGCAACTCGCCCAAGCCGCGGGTGGTGGCGCCCGAGGCGGCCATGGACACGGCCGCGGCGGGGCTCACGGGCGTGTTGGCGCCCGAGGAGTTGACCGTGACGCTGCCGCTGGAGGCCGTGTTCAACACGGGCGACTGCGGCGTCTGGCCCGGGAGCGTGCGGCCGCGGTGCTGGCGGCGCTCCGCCTCCGTGTAGTCGTCGCGCTGCTGGTCGCGCTCGGACTCCAGCTGGTCCAAGGTGGGCCGCTGCCAGGTGGTCGTGCGCGAGTTGTGGTCGACGTAGTAGGTGCGGCCGAAGTTGTCGGTGCGGCGCTCCCAGCCGGGCGGCAAGCGGCCGAGCTGGTCCTCGAAGGAGGAGTACTGCTTGTTGGCGGCGGCGGCGGGCGGCTCCAGGGCCGCGGAGTGGGGCGGCGGTGCGCCGGCATGGGCGGCCGGGGGCGCCGTGGAGGCGGCGGGCGCCGGCGCCGGGGCCGGGCCCGAGCTGTGCCCAAGCACGACGATCACGCGGCCGCTGACGGCCAAGTTCTCGTTCAGGCGCTTCAAGTCACGTGTGATGGTCTCCTCGAAGCTTGCCGTGGAGAGGTCGATGACGTCGCCCACGCGCACGTTGACCACGCCCAAGAAGCCCTGGTCCTTCTTCTTGAACTTCTTCTGGTCGAACACCTGGATGACCAAGATGGAGTCCTCGCTGGCGTCCAAGGAGAAGGTCTCGTTCCAGTAGGGGTTGAGCGTTTTCTTGGCGGTCTTGGTGGTTTTGGTCTGCAGCCCGTCCACGGTGATCACGGCAAACGGGTCCGGCTGGCGGAACACGTCGCGCTTGTAGAGGCTCTCTGCGGCCACGACCTTGACGCTGACCCGCGGCATTTTTCGGGAAGGGGTGGCGGCGGCAAGCGGCGCTTAGGGGGTGGCGGCTGGCACTGGAAAAAAAAAACAGCAGCCAGACGGGCGCGGGCAGGGCTCGCGGGGAAACGGGGGGAGAAAGAAAGAGAAGCGCCGGCGGGATCTGCGTGGGGACAGCGGGCGGGGAGGGGGGTGAGGGCGAAGAAATGGGATGTGGTTTTAGGAAAAAGCGCTGGCAGGGCCTGAGCGCAGTGGGGCGGGCCGGGCCAAACGACAGGAGGCCCGCACGCCCTAGGCCTGGGTGCGCAGACTGCGGCGGGGCCCGGGACATGGGGCCGTTTTTTTCGCGGGGGCTGGCGGGCCAGCACAGGCGGGCGACGAAGGGGGAATCGGTGGGTGGAGACATGGGCGGGATTGGGGCGTTGGGGCGTTGGGGATGGGTGGCGGGTAATTGGAGAATTGGGAATTGGAGGAGAATTGGAGGATAAGTGAAGGAATGGGTGGGGGGTTATTGGAGGATAGGAGGAGGATAATTGAAGGAATGGGTGGGGGATCATTGGAGGATACTTGAAGAATAATTGAAGAATTGGTGAGGGAATAATTGGAAAATATTTGGAGGATAATTAGAGAATAATTGAGAGGAGAATTGGAGAATTGGAGGAGAATTGGAGGATAAGTGAAGGAATGGGTGGGGGGTTATTGGAGGATAGGAGGAGGATAATTGAAGGAATGGGTGGGGGATCATTGGAGGATACTTGAAGAATAATTGAAGAATTGGTGAGGGAATAATTGGAAAATATTTGGAGGATAATTAGAGAATAATTGGGAGGATATTTGGAGGATAATTAGAGAATAATTGGGAGGATATTTGAAGAAGAATTTAGAAGAATTGAAGAATTGGGGAATACTGGGGAGGATAAGAAAA
>NW_017387733.1:224229-256881 GCF_001664035.1 Metschnikowia bicuspidata var. bicuspidata NRRL YB-4993 | reverse complement strand
GAAGAATAGGTGAGGGAATAATTGGAAAATAATTGGAGGATAATTAAAGAAAAGTGGGAGGATATTTGAAGAAGAATTTAGAAGAATTGAAGAATTGGGGAATACTGGGGAGGATAAGAAAAGGAATTGGTGGGGGAGAATTGAAGAATTATTGAAGAAAAATTGAAGAAAAATTGAAGAAAAATTGGAAAATATTTGGAGGATAATTGGAGGATAGGAGGAGAATTGGGGAATATTTAAAAAAATAATTGGAGGATAATTGGAGAATCATTAATGAAAAGTTGGAGGATAATTGGAGAAGAATTGGGGAACAATGGGGAGAAGAGGTGAGAAAATAGTAAAAGTGAGAGAACAGGTGAGAGAATAGGCGAAAGAATAGGCGGAAGAACAAGTAAACGAATCGCTGAGTGGATGGTCGGGAGAATAGGTATAAAACCAACTGGAGAACACACGAGGGTGATGAAAGGGAGAAATGAATGGGATCTTGAAAGGTCCGGCAAATGCAAATTGTACAGAAGTGCGGGGCTTGCTAATAAATGGAAGCTTGCTAATAAAGAACAATGCGGCTGACTGAATCACTTTGCAGAAATATAAATCCGGCGTTCTCCCCCAGTACACGTGATATGGCACGCACAGAAATAAAACTTACGAGAAAAAAACAGTATCCAGAAAAATCATCCAGACGGTCCGGTGAAATTAGCACCAGACTGAGTTGTTGCACCCGGCAGAGTGCGCCCCAAGCACCGCCACTCACCCAAATCTCAGCTGCAGGCTCGAACCTAACCAGAATTACGAGAATCGAAGAAAAGACCAGGACGGCCTAAAACACGGAAGGCTCGGTGAGTCGAATGATTGACGGCGCAGAGATGACGTGGAAAATAACAGAAACACGAAGCCAAGGCGATGGAACCAATCAAAGTAGATGAGAAGAATGCCGCCCGCCGTGGTCCCGAGATTCCGACGCCGGGGTGTCTTGCCGCGTTCGCTGCCTGTGTTTTGTTCGCGAGTTGCGTCGATCTCAATTTTCTATAGATTCTGAAGGAGCTAGACTAAACACAATATTACAAAAATCAGACAGCTCCAAGTCCGTGGTGGCGAGACGTGGCCCGGGAGATTCTGGACGTTAGTTTCCTAGGCCTCCGGCCCGACCTGGCGCCCGCCCCATTTCGGGTTGTTGCTGCGCCGTCCCCATCGTTTATTATCTGCATGCCCATCCAGTCTCACTTGCTATTCTTCCATCACACCGAAGTCCAATCACACCGACGTCAAATTGCATCGAAGATAAAACACTTAGAAGTTATAGCACACTGAGGATAAAGCACACTGAAAATAAAACACACTGAAGATAAAACACACCGAAGTTAAATCACACCAAAGTTATACACACCGAAGTTAAAACCCTCCGAAGTTAAATTACATCAAAGTTAAATCACACCAAAGTTATACACACCGAAGTAAAACCCTCCGAAGTTAAATCACATCAAAGTTATACACACCGAAGTTAAAACACACTGAAGATAAACTACACAAAACTTAAAGCACATAAAAGTTGAAACACACTAAAGAGACACACTGAAGATAAAACACACAAAATTAAAACACATAAAAGTCAAAACACACAAAATTAAAACACATAAAAGTCAAAACACACAAAATTGAAACACATAGAAGTCAAAACACACAAAATCAAAACACACTGAAGATTCCACCACTGAAGTTTGATCCCCCTCTATCCGACGCACTTACACCCAGTTGGATCTTTTTTTTGCCCTCGCAGTCGTCATTGCTCTGGTCAGCCGCAGCCTGTTTCACTCAACACACCCCTCTTGCCTGGCAAAACTCTATTGCAGATTTCCGTTGCATGCCTGGCCGCGGCATTCCAAGCCTCTGGGCGGACCGCCTGACATTCCGCAACGCGACTTTTGACCGTTCTATAAGACAACGATACGTGGCCGTTTCACCGGTATATGCTATTCGAATATGTATGTCTGCGCTAGTGGATTGTGTACCCTTACGCCATCATTCTTTTCCCTGATGCCCGTTTTGTAGTCTTGCTGGCTTGTCCAGTGCCATTATCCTCCCCAGCCTTATGCCGGACCAAGCGTCTGAGTGCGGACCCTGGAAAGTCCCGGGCCCATCTGAAGCCTGTCACCGCAGCCGCGCATTTTGACGTGCCGGCGCAGTGCGCCACTATTTGCCGTGCCTTGGCAAGAGCCGGGCCCTGGCGCCCTTTTCGAAAACACGCCGGTCGGCGCGATGCGTCTTTGCAGACTGATCCAAGCAGGCCCTGCCGGCAAGACCTGTGTGTTTCATGCGTAGAAAGCCTGGACGCCGGCCGAGTCCTGCAGCGTCGAGTAATCTATAGCTCAGATGGTTGCCTCAGGCAATCGTGGTTTGCCTCAGACAATTGTAACAGACTGTGCCTCGGACAAGAATAAAGATTGCAGCCTCGGACAATTGACTGTGCCTCGGACAATAATAACAGACCGAGTCTCAGACAATAATAACAGACTGTGCCTCAGACAATAATAACAGACTGTGCCTCAGACAATTGTAACAGACTGTGCCTCGGACAAGATTAAAGAATTAGCCTCGGACAATTGACTGTGCCTCGGACAATAATAACAGACTGTGCCTCAAAGCCGGCATTCCAGCGCAGCCGCCTGCGGCCTAGTAGCAGTCGCGGTAGATGCTGGGAAACTCGTCGCAGATCCGCTCGAGCTCCTTGTCCAACAACTGGAACAGCGTGTCCTTTGGCATGGCCTGGCCTCCGGCGTCGATCAACGTGGCGACCGTGGAGAGCGAGCAGCTGGACGAGTTGTCCAGCATGCCCGACGAGTACGGCGACAGCTCTTGTTCCGGCGACGAGTCCACGGAGTGGAGCGATATGGCCTCGTCCCACATGCCGAGGAAGTCCTCGGCAATGAGGCCCGGCCCACGCAGGGGTGGTGTTTCCGCATCCACGGCCGTTCCGCCAAAGGCTGGGTGCTGGCTGTGGGAAACGGACGCGAGGGTCTGGCCGCTCGCAAGCAGGCGGGCTGTCGAGGCGACGGAGAGCGCGGGGCTCATTTCGGAAGCCGCGGCCAAGTCGCAGGGCCCGTCCCGCGAGCCCGGGGCCATGGCGGGAAGCAGGGCCTGGTCGCTGGAGAGCATTTGAGCGTCCGCCATTGTCTCTCGCATTTCAGAGACCAGGACCGGCTCGGTTTGAGAGACCAGGACCGGTTCTTTTCTTGAAGCCGAGACCGGTTCTTTTCTTGAAGCCGAGACCGGTTCTTTTCTTGAAGCCGAGACCGGCTCTTTTCTTGGAACCAAGACCGGCTCGTCCCTTGAAACCAAGACCGGCTCTTTTCTTGGAACCAAGACCGGCTCTTTTCTTGAAACCAAGACCGGCTCTTTTCTTGGAACCAAGACCGGCTCGTCCCTTGAAACCAAGACCGGCTCTTTTCTTGAAACCAAGACCGGCTCTTTTCTTGAAACCAAGACCGGCTCGTCCCTTGAAACCAGGACCGGCTCGTCCCTTGAGTCCAGCACCACCCCCCGCGGACCACAGCTCAGCCGTCCAGCGGGCCGCGCCGCGTCGTAGATCTTGCAGTGGAGCCCGAGGAACGCCGCGCCGTCAATCAGAAGAATGCTGCACTCGTCGCGCGGCCCGGGCGCCAGCACCGGGCAGAGCCCCACGATCTGGTTGTTCAGCGCCGGGAGCGCCGTGCCGCACTGGCGCTCGTTGACGCGCTCCACCATGGCGTTGCGCGCCGGGTCGAAGGCCACGCTGTCGATGCCGTCGCGCAACGAGCAGTGGCGGAGCCGGCCGCCGTGGCGCGAGAGCCCGGGTGCCGCGCCGAGCCCCAGCGTGAGGTCCCAGTGCACGATGTTGCCGTCGCTGGCGCCCGTGAACAAGTCGTCGCCGTTCCAGGACATGGCCGTGACGGTCTTGCCGCGGTGGCCCGTCAACTCGGCGAACCACGCCTGCTTGCGCACGTCCCACACGCGCACCACGCCGTCCGCGTGCGAGCTGGCAAGCACGTGCTGGTCCCGCGGGTGCCACTTGACCCTGTTGGCGGCGGCCAGGCGCGGGCGGCCGTGGAAGAGCGAGGGCGGCGGCACGCGGTGCTGGCCGGTCCGCGTGTCGAGGAGCGACACGCCAAACGCGCCGGCAAGCGCCACCGTGGCCGCGGCGTCCGCACACGCGTCCACGCTGCGCACGCCCGGCACCACGGAGATGGACTCGGGCCGCGGGCGCCGGGCCAGCTGCGTGCCGTTGATGTCCCACACGAACACCGTGTCGGCGTAGCAGGAC
Source organism: Metschnikowia bicuspidata var. bicuspidata NRRL YB-4993 (assembly GCF_001664035.1). Classification (NCBI taxonomy): domain Eukaryota; kingdom Fungi; phylum Ascomycota; class Pichiomycetes; order Serinales; family Metschnikowiaceae; genus Metschnikowia; species Metschnikowia bicuspidata. The sequence continues at coordinate 252,584 of NW_017387733.1, read as the reverse complement.
GCGAGCCGCGCGGGCGAGAGGAACGCCATTTCCGCCACGCACGTGCGGCCGGGTGCCGCGGCCGCCGCGTCGCTGCCCGCGAGCCGCAAGTGCTTGCGGTGGTTGAAGCGCTTGACGATCTCCGCGCTCTCGAGGCCGTCGGCGGCGCCGTCCGGCAGCGCCCGCGGCACGGCCACGAGGTGCGCGTAGCCCTTGCTGTTGCCGGTCACGAGGAGCCGCGCGCCGCCGCCGGGCACCCACGCGAGCCCGTGGATGTGCGGCAACGTGATGGTGGAGAGGTGCGTCAAGTGGTGCCGGTGCGCGTCGAGCTCGTGGATGTACAAGTTGTTTTTCTCGCTTGCGCTGGAGATGGCCACGTGCGGCACGGCGGCCCGCGCGTCGCTGAGCGCCAACGCCGTGAGGTTCATGTGCGTGTCCGGGATCTTCCAGTAGTTGGACTTGATGTTGGTGCGGCCGAGCGCGCACGCCTTGTCCAAGACCAGCGTGTCGTGGTGGTGGTGTTGCCAAAGCCACGCCGCGGCGGGGCGGGGGCCGGGGGCCGCTTTGTGTTGGCGGGCCGCCTTGTGCTGGTGGCCGAGGTCCGGGCTGCTGCCGGGCGCCGCTCGCCGGAGGGCCTTTTGCCGGAAGAGGCTTGGAGGCTCGTAGTAGTCCATTGGGTGCAAAAAATCGCCGGTGGGTTGCAACACGTGAGTACGCCGAGATCAGGAGGGCGCGATGGCCGCACGGCCTGGTTGGCGGGGGGCGCCCATCATATAGCCCGCGCCCGGGGCGCCTGCCGCTGGCAGGGTGCCTACTTCGGTCATGGGGCCGACTTGCTGGTGCTGGTGCTGGTGCTGGCTGGCGCCCGGAACGGCGGGTCACGTGCCCGCGCGGCCGGGCGCGCGCTGGCCAGCGTGGCCTGCGGCGTAACTCACAGCATGGGCGCGTATGCCACAGCATGGCCGTGCACTGTGCACCAGGCCGTTTGCAGCAGGGCCCAGAGCAGGGCCGTGTCTTCTACAACATGGCCGTGTCTTCTACATCATGGCCGTGTCTTCTACAACATGGCCGTCTACAGCATGACCTTCCTCAGCATGACCATCTACAATAGCCGTGTATTCGGGGGCATGGGGGCAGGGGATTCTTCGACCCTCATTTCAAGCAGGATTCGGTTCAAAATCCTGGCCCCGTCTCGCTGGCAGGTGCAGGTGCGCGTGGTCGCCAGCCTCTCACCGCCGGAATCCACGGTATCGGGGCGCGCCGTGTCCGCACCCCATATGCTTGGTCGGCCTGCAGGCATGCTGGCGCTGGCTGATCTATGGTGGGTGCAAATGGCAGGCCCGTCCGTGCCCGGCCTCTTTTTTTTTTTTTCCTGAGGCTCCGAAAAAGGGCCGCAGTCCAGAAAGAGCCGCGGCTGGGGCATACCTTCTGTCCTTTCTGTGCATTCTGTCCATTCCGTCCTTTCTGTCCATTCTGTCCATTCCCTCTCGAGGCCCTGGGCTGGTGCGCGCGTCTATTGTTGCCCTATTATATGCGCCAGCACTGCTCGGCTCATCGTCGCGCACCAAAGAAACAGGCCACCAATTCCAAACGACTGGTGGTTCGTGGCCCCACACTTCTGGGGAGCGAGAAAATGGCATTCCGAAAGTATCAGCATATCCCAGGTGGGTTCCGAAAACAGCCACCGGCTCTGCGAACAAAAATACATCTTGTGCTCAATACATCGAGCGTCATACCAGCCATCCGTACATCCACACTTGTCTGTTCTAGTAATATAAGACCAAAGCTCTCTCCGAACCCAGCGAGATAGCTACCCATCACCAGGTTCTCCAACCCTACGTGGTATCATTGGTGAGCATTTCTTTAAATATCCTCCGTGTGTACTTGAATCACATTTTCTACATAATGCCATTTGTGTCAATGGCTTCAATTATGTCTTTTAGTCTATTATTGGACTTAGGTACATCCTTAGTCCTGTATTCCCAGCAAAGCCGGGGATATCTAATATCGATTTAGACTTATTTGATCGATATATGGACATTCTAACATTCAAATAACAGGGAGTTTTGTATCCACTCGTCAGAAAAACTCTCGCACTTTGAGATTACTTGAAATAAAGTATAAAAAAAATATAAAATTACGTTTAATCAATGGAAGAAAAATCAAAAAAAAAAAAAAATCAAAAACGATTATTTCAGTGAAAAATAAAAAATTGAAAGAGAAACCTCTCTCTATAATGGCACCGAAGAGGGTAAGAAATTGGGCATATATTTCGATCAGATTACAGATTTGATAAATACGTTGGATATGCTGACGGTTTTCTGATTGGTATTAATGGATCCAGAATACTTGCTGTCGAAATTAAAGAACTGATCAAAATGTTTTCAAACGATCAGTTAGAACTTACATTGACTGAAAGAAAACACATATCACTAATATTCACAGACAGCACATCCTGTCTGTATGCCACTAACTGACTACGAGAACACCCTCCACTTCGGAAACACTCGACCCAGCCACTCAGATCATGTGCAAAAATAGGCGACGGGTTCTCACAGAATCATCGACGGTCAAATGGCAGGTTACTTCCTGAGCATGTCTCGCCAAATCAGTCAAGAAGCTCAAAGAACAGGGCTCGTTCTGCCCAATTCTGGGAACCCAGTTAGCATGGAGGGTTATGAAAACGACGCTTCACTTCCATACAAGACATCGGGTTGAAACCCCCGTCCATACTCAAATCAGCTAGACCCACCGATGATGATGCATGGGCCCGGTGCTCTACAGATACAACATCCATTCCCCCGATATATGGCCCTAGAACTCCCTCGTCTTTGCACTTCTTCAAAGCCAAATAACGAGTCAAAAAGCCGTTCATCGAGCCCCACCCACAATCGAAGTCCACCCACCGTCGATATGTGTTCTCAGACCCACGTTTATTACACAAGTAGCCTAAACCCTGGGTCGGAACAGCCACACAATACAAGGGCCGGCCGATCCAGCACCCTCTTTCCAGGATCCTCCTCATCTCCTCTTATAAATACAGGGCTTCAACAACCACTCGCCTTCGGGGGCCTTAGTGCGCTTGTTGTCTAGCTCCTCCTTCTGGGACTCGCGCTCCACGAACTTCTTGCGTTTCTGCAACTTTTCGTTCCTCTGGTTGATGATCTCCCTGGACGGCTTGAAGAACTCAAACCGCGTGAACATCTTGTTGGCGTTGTCCGTCTTCTTGTGGTAGAAGCCAAGCAACTTCAAGGAATCCACGAACTCCTCCCCCACGGCATTCACGCCGTTGGGCTTGGCCTTGGCGTTTGTCGACTCGCTGAACCGCGACTTGATCTCCGCTATCCAGAGCTCGCCGTTTGGCGCAAGGATTCGGTAGGCCTCTTCGATGAAATCCAAAAAGTTGGTGCCCATCAACGCAAGGCAGAAAATGACAATGTTGCACGACTCGTCCTTCATGGGCACGTTCTTGACGTCGGCCACGGTGATGCGCTCGTTGGCCTTTTTCAAGTCGAAGCTGTGCACGTCCACATCCAAGATCCGCGGGCCTTGCGGGCCAACAGTCTTCTTGTCGGTTTTCTTGAATTTCTTGCTGTTGTGTTCCTTCACGAAGTTGTTGATGTCCAACGCAAACTGTGCCTCCCCGCAGCCCATATCAGCAAGTACAATCTTCTTGTTGGCAAACCCGGGCAATCCTCCGGGAGCATTGATTGGCCGAGCCGTCCGGGCTTTGAACTGGTCCACCAACACATTGACGGGGTTTTCCGGCCACTGCTGCACCTGCGATCTGAACCCCTGATGGTATTCGTCAAAAAGCGCGGGCTGGTTCTTGACGAGCTTGAGCGCATTGTCCGAAGTCGTGGTATAAAGTTGCTCGTTGATCCATCTGAATCTCGACCCCGAGAGTTTGGCCATCATTTTTTGCTGCAATGGAGTCAAGTTAGCGGACATGGCAGGCACGGGCGCAAGCACGTCCTTTTCGGAAGTCTCGGCCACATCTTCGGAGAGCTGGCTTTGGTTTCTTTTTTTGTTCTGGGGACCGGTCCCTTTATCGCTAGCCGGACGTTTTTTGTTTTGGGGCTTGTCTTCAGAACCCTTTTTGTTGGAGGCTTTTTTTGGTGGATTTGTCCTCCTTTTTCTTGGCAAGCCCACCCATCTGCACTTTTTGGGATTTGATGTCCCATCCTGCAACCTCGAAAAGAGTCATTTTGTAGTTGATCGCTTGTCTGGGAACTGGGCCTCATGGCCGAAGGATGAGATGATATGGGCATCTCAATTTTTGGGACGTGCAGGACAAGCCCAGAAGCCAGAGATGGCATGCACCAGGTGCCAGACTTCTACTGCTAGGTCATAGTGCCAAGAGTATATTTAGCAGAAAGCAATACATAAGTCTCTACATAATCTATTTCATTCAAGAACTAGGTATTTTCAGGAAGGGATATTCTAGCGGTGACCTGCAAAACATTGTGCTTGGGCTACTCAGCGCACTACTCACTTTATGCAGACATCAGCCGCAGCCCAGCCTTCATACAGCACAGATAGCGGATTGGCACTATTAAATACTTTCAAGTAGGCGCACCAGCACAAGCGAAAGCAACTCTTCACCAGCCCACCTTTCTAAACGAAGCCTGTAATTGTGCTCGTGGGATGGCATGCCTGAGTTCCGGATAGATTTTGCCCCGGGTGAGCCCCACGTAGCACTACGAAAAAAAGGCATCACCTATTACGTGCCGTCGCTTTTCCACATGTCACTCACATACCAACACACCGTGCCGTTGTTCATTGCCGATGTACTCCGATCAACCGATCCCTTGAAAATCTACGGCCAGAACGCCTTGCATTTGGGCAAGGAAGGCTGCTTTCTAATCAAGAACCACCCGTTCAAAACGTTCACAATCATGGGCAGAATGATGCTGTTTGAAAGCCACGAGGTCCCGGGAAGAAGCGGGGCTGACAGCTACCAGTTTCATGTTCTATACATCGATGACTTCCTGGGAGAAAACCTGACTCTCCGCGTCAAGATTGAAGCCCATCTTATTCCAGCAGCTTCGTTGGAGAAAAATGACCTTTTGCTCAAGATTTCTGGCTCTTTGGGAGCCTTCAATGGGAAGAAGCAAATGCTGGCCACTGAAGTGGTGATTCGCGGTGGGCACCATGATATTGCAATCGAATTGGCCTGGTGGACTGCGGTGCTCGATAGTAGAAAGTACATCGAGCAGCCCTGGCGATATTTCCCTCCCAAGGCGACGATAGCTGAGCCAACCATGCCAAAGACTATATTTGAGTATAAAGACGCGCGCAAAAGACAAGAAAAACGGAGAATTTTGGTATCCTCCTGCGAGAAAACCAGACGGTCCACCTTGGGGACTGGCACCTTTAATAACGCTATGGACTCTTTTGTGATTCACAAGGATATGAGTCCAAGCCTCAACCGATCAAATTCGGGCTCTGAACTGTCTGCCGTCTCCAGGGACCAACTACAGGATGTAAGCCATTGTTTTCGCAGATGAAAGTGAACCAGCGTGATCAACAAAGGCTCCTCTGATTAAAAATGAGGCAGGCGCTGGCGCCTTGTATAAACGCTTCAAGAACCGCGACACAGCTTAGTCTTTTTGGGATTTGAAAAATTCAAATTGTTATCAGTTCACTTCACTTCTCTTTGGCACCCTCGAGAATAATAGCAGAAAGGAAGCTTCAAGAGAGTAGAAGCCCATTTATGTATCTCGTCATCGTATGCTTTGATACGGCTATTATGCAGATGTTGCAAAAGCAATGCTCAAAGAAAGAATAATACCAGCTCATTATTTGTAAGTATAGGTTTAATATCACAACCCTATTAAGTTGATCTGTTACACCCTTTGGACCAGGAATAACAATAACAGATCAAGAACATGGTTTGATTTCAACTTTAGCTATGCATGAGTTCATTCAAAGCACCATCTACTACCGTTACTTTTGTCCAAATGAGCTGCTAGCATTAAAGGTACAACCATTCAATATAGGGGCCTACATTGGGTCTCTCAGATTCGACTATCATGGTAGCGTCAGATAACTGGTGATTTGAGACCAAGAGTCGGCGAAAGTTAGCAACTTTGAAAAGACAAAGTTGAATTAGTTACACTCTTCGTATAAGATGCGTTCTCTAGTGGTGGAGACAATAAATTGAATCATAAGCCGCGCACCGGCCAAATTGAAAGTCTGAGCCGCTCGGCGATTTCCGAAGGACGCGCGACTTTGCTTATCTTGAAAGAAGCTGCTATCGACAAGGCATGGCTCATTAACCCAACGTCCTTTCGTCTTGCCACTCTGTGCTCATATTCGTATAACAAACAGAAACACCATGTCAGTGGATCCAATCACCTGTCATATCTTGGACACAACTCTCGGTAAGCCGGCACAAAACGTCACATGCTCCATATTCTATCTCTCCCCGCTTATCACGAACAAAAATGACGAGGCCGCCTATGACTTAGACCCTGCGGTCCAGCCATTTGCTATGAGTCGCACAGACAATGACGGCAGGATAAAAAAGTGGGTGGTCAATCCTGGGAATGGAGACGGCGTCAATTCGAAAGTGGGGGTTGAAAATGACGAATGGTCTGTGTTGAAGCCTGGAGTCTACAAAATCAAGTTTCTCACTGGAAAGTACTTTCACGATATAGACGCGTCTAGTCGTACATTCTTTCCATTCGTCGATATCACCTTTCAGATCGACAGTCCCCCAGATCACCACTACCACGTTCCGTTATTATTGAGCAATCACAGCTATTCAACCTACCGTGGGAGTTAGATGGATCAGAGTGTCACGAATCATGTTTTCCCCGAGCATTGAGGAAATCAATCGAAGAAAAGATGTCCAGATTTTGAGCTGCGGAACGGAGCAGTGTATATTTGAATGCGTAATGTAATCTTCACCTAATAAAAAAAATGAGTATTTGCCTGAGACTTTTCGTGAACAAGCATCTCGTAGCATTTGTAGGCATTTAGTTCGTTTTTGATCCTGTTAATCTCCGAATATTCCGTGAGATAGTATTGCGTCACAGACCTATTGCTCCGTCTGTATAACTGAGGTGCATGTGTTTCGCTGATCGAAATCGAATTCGAGAACTTCACGCTTCGCAGAGCTTTCGAAGAAGTCTTTCGTAAACTCGACACTTTCTGCCGAGATTCGCATGACACTTTTGCTTTGTCCGTCGGGTCGAAGCCGCTTAATTCTATTCTCATCTGTTCGAAATCAGTAAATTGTCTCACAAACTTCAAGTACGATTGACGTATCGCATGTGGATCATTGAGAGTGGCCTGAACTAGTGCGATATCGACAACAACAGTCTGTTTTTCGTTGTTTTGCGGAAAATCGGAAATAGGCTCACTAATGATCCCACTGAGTCTTTCCTGACTAAGCGGCTCACTTTGTCTTTCATTGAATAAATCCACACTGGTCAGACTTCCATTTGCCGAGTCAGACTTCTCCGGAAGGGAACTGCTAGAATCCTGGTGGTCATTTCTCTGAAGGTCAAAGATTTGAGCCTTTGATAGCTCGTCGTCTTTGAGGAAGAAGTCATGTATGCTCTTAGACTTTCTCATAACACGAACCTCATTTTCAATTTCTTTCTCCACCTCTTGAAACCTTAGGAGAACGTCCTTAAAAGAGTCAGTATCAATATTGTATTCGGGCAAGTCGTACTTCAATTCTTCAGGAGGAAGAGATGATGGACTTCCACTTGGAGACAGTTCTTCTTCTCCCACACTGTACATAGGCGACAGCAAGTCGTATACTTTAGAACCCGTGGTCAACTTCAAGTTCGACAAGAAAACCCTCTTTTTGTTTCCCGGAGATTTTGCATTTTGCGCAGCCATTTTACTAGACTGATGCTTATCTTGTGAATCTGGGATGCTGACTTGGGACTCGTACCCATCGGCACTTTTCCGATCAACCGATGGCCTCGCTGAGCGAAGAGAAGTCATCAGAGACTTCCAACGAAGTTTGGGAGGCGAGTCATTGTAAGATTTTGGCGCGCGTTTCATAAAACTGAAGAGTTTTTTAAAGCCTTTAGCATTAGCGTCCTGAGACTTGGTGGGTTTCACGGGGATTTTCACTGGTGACTTTTCTTTCCTTGGTATTTCACGTACTTTGGGCGAGCTATGAGACTGAATTTCATCGAGTGGCCCTTTCTTCGAAATTTTTTTCTCAGGCGTTGGAGGCAAAAGTTTTTCGTAGTCAACGTCCACAATCGCAAGCATAGAATGTCTGGCGACGCGGCCAGACATTTGTTTTTCATGGGGTAAGTTTGTTGTGGGTGCTGATAGATCGAGATTATGTCTTGAGTCTTGCCCACCTGACGACGAACTATCGTCCTGCTTCATATGGAGATGAGAGTCGACCAGAATGATTGGTGAGCTGTTTCCTTTTTGGAATTTTATCTCTCCATTTTCCACAGCCACATCACCACGAGGAGGAACGGCCTTTTGGTTATCCGCTAGAAACCGGTCAATATGGACTGGAGAGTACATTTCGCTATCGTAGATTGAGGCGCCACCGTGGATAGTTGAGTATATATCAACACTTTTCTCGTTTCCTCGCATTGACTGAAGAATACTGACGTTTGAAATTGTTTCCTCGGAAATTTTCTGGTTTCCAGGATAAATTTCCGGAGGGCTTTCACACTCAATCGAATCCTCGGCTTTTCTGGGACGAGCGGAGTCCAGTTTTGATATTTGAATGAAATCTTTCAGAATAGGCAAAGAAATAGCCACCAGGTCTTGTGGGATGACACTAGATCGATTGAAATGCAAGACAGGCAAGTTCTTTGAATTCCTTCTCTCCCGTAAAGAATCATTGGAAAATTCTTGTGGGATTTTCTTCGCCGCAAGACCAGCTTCGGCGCTCTCTGTTGCCAATGAATTTGAGGTGTCTTTGGATGACTTTGTCTTCGCATCATCTAAAGCAAGCATTGATGAGTACACTGGAACAGGCTTGCACGGGTCATCGTGTGTGGTAGAACGTTGGTCCCCATCAGAATCACCAGATGCAGTTGAAACCTTTCGCGGCAGTCTTTGTTCAGCCAATTCCACTGAAACTTCAGTACAGGTGTTGTGTAGATCACTGCGGATCGAAGCACATTCTTCCTTTTGCAGGGATGTTTCTGGAGCTGACGTCACCACGGCATCAGACCCAGGCGATGTGCCAAGAAAGGCCTTGGGCTCGCGCACGAGTTCCTGGTCTAAACTACTAGTTCTCGTGTCGGGGCGGTCTTTGGAAGGAGGCAACTCGGCGAGGGTGCTTTCGCTGTTCAAAGATGTCGTTTTCGACGTGAGACGAGGCCGCTCAACATTTGGATCCACGAGGTCATCGATGGAGCCGTCTTCCCCGCCTAGTTGCTGTGCATCAACGGACTCCGTCTCCAAAGTGATTGACTCAATGGGTCTTGGCGGTGTTGCAGCCGACACGGTGGGCGACGGGATACCAGAGCTTTCGGAGTCGGTCAACCTCGTTCCTGTGTCATGATGCAGACGGTGGCCACTTCTCAACGGGGACCCGTCCCGTAGACAAGTCTCCGAGTGGCCTTGGCTGGAGTCGGCGGGTTTCCTTTCTGCTCTCTCCTGGAACGGGAACGGCGAGTCGCTCTCGAACGACGAAGGAGAAGTCGACAGAGAGCCGCCGTAGGGCGGCCTTCCACCAGAGGCAGACAGCAGCTGCACGTCTGCGTGCACGTGGTCTGAGCCAGCCAGACACACCTGCGCAGTGGGCGCGTTGGTCTTGCCCAGGCCCGCCCCCGCAGCACCGGACTCTTCGATGCATTGGAGGGGCGACGGGTCCCTCGCCGTGCGGAAGCTGGACACGGACTCGGCGCTGCTCCACAGCTTGGTGCTGTTCTCCGCCACGTCGGAGCCGGAGACGGACGTCTGGGGCGTGTGCGAGTTGGAGCGGTTCAAGTTATACGTGGAGAGGCTCGACGGCGCCGAGTCCAGGCAGGCCGCGCCGTCGGCCATGCGTGCGTATGGGCCTGGGCCCAGCACGGACACGAGCAGCTCCAGGCGCACGATGTTGGCGGCGTTCTCAGCGTAGCGGTTGTTGGTCAAGGAGAACAGCCGGAGCTGGGCCGGGGGGACGCTGTGCGACAGTGGCGGCACGGCCGCCTGTGGGCGCACGCTGATGTTTGTGGACGTGTCAAGCCGTGTGCTGCGCAAGGCGTGTGCCAAGTCCTGCTTGCTCTGTTTGCGGAAGTTGTTGAACGAGTGTGAGCGCGTGAGGAACGCGCCCGACGCCCGCACGGCGGGGGCCGCCACGGCCGGCGGGGGCCCCTGGTGGGAGGGGCGATTAGGCGGCGCGTTCGGCCGCGCGGCCGGTTGTGTTGGAGGGAGCGCCGGCTCACACACCGGCATTGTCGGCATCAGCACCATGGACGCGGAGCGCGGGAAAACCGGCGGGCGGCTCGTTTGGGCGCCTGGCGGTGGAACCACTTGAACGGCTCGCGTATCCGGCTCGGCGGGTAGGCGGGCCGGGCGGGCCCGGCGAGCGGGCGCCGAGCGAGGAGTGAAGACCTCGCCGTTCGGGAAGCTGAACGCCGGGGCCCGGGTTCCCGGAGGCTCGTGTTTGCGGGCCCTGCGCGCAAAAAGGCTGCTGTTTGGAAGGAGGCTTTCGGTGGAGAGGTCTGGGCGCATGAGGGCGGCGGGCCTGGGTCTGTTCAGGGGCGCCGTGGCCGCGGATTGGGACGACGAGATGGAGGTGAGCGAGTGTGTTCTTTGCATTTTGCGGGCGCCGTGTGTGGTGGCGGCGGGCGTGGGAGTGGGCGGGTAATGTGGGTGATGGTTTTTGTGGATGGTTTTTGTGGGTGATGGTTTTTGTGGATGGTTTTTGTGGGTGATGGTTTTTGTGGTCAGTAGCGAAGCACGGCGGCACCAGGCATGGGGCAGTGACCCGAGAATCCCGCTTTCAAGCCCAGAAAGCAAAGGATGGAAAAAATAAAATAAAAACAAAAACAGAAAGACAAGCGAACAAAATAGACGCCCACTGTTGAGGGATGTGGCGGGGGGCGTGTCTCGCGGGTGTCTGTTTTAAGGCGGCAAGAAGAAAGTGAGGGTAAAAAACCAAGGGCTCTGGGAAATGAGGGTTAAAGTTGCGGGTGGTGAAGCGTGTTATTTTGGCACGCGAAAAAGAGGTTAGATGGACGGCTGAGCTGGGGCAGGCAGGGGGGAACTCGCGCCAGCCGTGGCTATTTTTGGGGCCTCCATAGTAGAGCACCCTTCGCCAAACCTTAAATATGGCGCGAGGAATTAGGCTTCGGGATGCTGGTCTGCCAGCGTGTGGCGACCTGCAAGAATAAGCACACGCTGGAGACAGCCCGGTATCCCCAGGCAAATACGGGACCCGTGGGCTCGCGCCGCCCGGCCGGCCATTGTTTCAGGAATGTCTCAGCCGCGGCCCTCGGAAACAGCCTGGCCCTCGGAAACAGCCGCGGCCCTCTGAAACAGCCTGGCCCTCTGAAACAGCCTGGCCCTCGGAAACAGCCTGGCCCTCGGAAACAGCCTGGCCCTCGCCTACGCACCCGCACCTTGCGGGCCCACCCCGCGAAGCGCCACGCTACCCGTGGCAATGCCAAATGGCTGTCAGATCTGCCAACTGCCGCGCACGCCGTTTGTCCTGCTTTTTGATATACTGTCTCCCTGGCTCGAGACCACGTGCCAAGCCCACCGGGCCATTGACTCGCCCTCGCGGGCCTGCATACATGGCCCCCGGTTCGTCCCGCGCTTGGCCTTTCAGAAAAGATCATGCCAACAGCCGCACGAGTCGATATACAAAAGAGCCTTTCCGCAGCGCCGCCCCAGTGGACTATTAAAAGGCGCGGTTTGCGTGGTCTTTCTGGATCTGCCGGCTTGCACGAGCGCCAAGGGAATGCACGTGATGCGAGCCAATCTAGAACTCTTAGTACCATCAACTGCCCGGAATTGACCGGGAACTTGGAGAGGCTTTTTTGGAATTCTTGTGGTTTTCCTTTTGTTTTCGCCGCTGTTCCTTGGTGAAAGCTACGTGACGATGGATGTGCAATTGGGCAGGTCCTCCTGGGCGTCTACCCGGGCACTAGAAGCGCACGTACTAGAAGCGCAGGTATTGGCACTAGAAGCGCACGTATTGCAATCCGCATGCCCGAGGGCGCATCGGGGCGACTCTGGCAAAACGCACTATATACTACCACACAGACTCTGGGCAATCCGCGGGACGAACCCCCAGGAGATCTGGAGGGATATCTACTCATCGATTCGGTATCATAAGGTGGCCCAGGTTTGGAGCAGACTTTGCTCGCTGCTTTTTTTAATCTGAGGGATAATCCAAACACCTGCCTTCATCTCTTGCGAAAGCCCACGGCAATCGCCAGGAAAGAAACTTGCAATGTTCGTCCTGAGCTAAGGCAATCGAGGGAGGAAAAAAAAGTGGCGTGAAGAAAACGCCGAGAGAAACAAACACAATGACTTAAGATGCCGGGTGCTCAAAAGAGCTGCACTCAAATTTGGTGAAGGTTCTTCGGATGATAAACTGGAATGGATTGAAAAGGAATATTTGCGGAGAAGAACACGTCGCATTAACCGACAGAAAAAGGACGAAGTCAAAGCCGAAAGTCCACCGCCATCCGACGAATCTTCGTCTCACCATCCGGTTCTCGTCAAAAGAATCACTGAAACTTTTAATTTAGTAACGGAGTGCGGCCATGATGAGGATCCAAGAGGCGTATTCATGGCAATTTCATCTACAGTTGCCGTTGTTGCCTCAGCATGTGCCGAAGAGCTAAATATCACGGATTCGCTGGCAATCTTTGATCTGATCTCCCTGACTTTAAGCTCTATTTTTGACCAAGCCATGAGATCTGGAGCGTCTAGAAAGTTTTTATTTCTTACAAAGCGCGAGGACAATCAGTTAACACCAACAGGTGCACCTGAAATGACGCAAGAAGAACTATTTCAGAAGGTTTCCAATTTGAAAAACTTCAACTCCTCTTCTGTTTCGACCCTTGATGCCTTGCGTGAGTCACAAAAGCGTTTAGGTATTGATTTCCTGTGTTCACTTGACAAGAGACGTAAAACAAGCAATGAAACTGATATGAAAGACACCGGAGGCCAAATTTCCGAAAGCGAAAGAGACCTTTTTACCTCATCTTCCTCGGTCAACTCATGGAGCACCACTAGCGGTTTGAAGATGCCACTGTACAAAACGCCCGGAAATGTCACCGACCTGGAGCTATTCAAAGTGGATAACTCAAGAAGAGAATACGTCGAGCCCATTCCAAAAATTACCTCGCCGTTTATTTCAAACAAGGTTGGTGTTGAAGCGTCCAGCCATCAATCAAGCAGTCTCAAGAAGGGCGGTGGCCTCCAAAGGCCTGGGTTTTCTAAACCCGCCAATAGGCCAAACAACATTGGGTTTCCTACTCTCTACTCGACGTCCTTTAGACTGAATTAAGGTCGATTTTGTTTCAATTCTTCACATGTATTAATACACAGTCAAAACACTCTACTCTGATTTATATGGGGTGTCAGCTTGTTCACGGCAATATGCACATTGTAGCCCCCCTCGTAGTGCGCCCGATTTTCTCCTTAATGACTCATACTACACGCAACTACGCCGTTGTCACAGGGGCTAACAAAAGGCTGAATTCTCAATACGACTCATTCAGCAGCCGATGTCTAAAGTTGCTCAAGCCCCGGGTATTCCTGCAGCCTGTGTGACAAACACAAAACATCAGCAATGGATGTACGGACACTTTGCCGTATGACTGCTGTCCCGCGACCTGTGTATAGGTTTGAACCTCCGGTTGCGGGATGCTTTGAGCCAAAGAACTGGAGCGCTGTTCACGTGACTTTCCCAACCAGAACCAAGGGGGGAACATAGAGTCTCATTCCCAAGCTACGGGGAAGTCCCCTCTTGAAGAGATTCTGTCGAATCCCCTGCTGGGAAATGCATCAGTATATGCTCGCGCTTGGAAATACTCAAAAATGGAATTCTCCACCACGAAGCCTCGCATTGACTTTCGACGCCCGCGAGGATTTACAAATCCGCCCCGCTTGCGAGACCGGCGCTTCACCGGTAGTGCATGAAAGCCTACTGACATACCATTATTTCCGTGCCATGGATCAGCTTTCACTCTTCATGGTTTGCTCCTTCTGCTGACTCAGGACGGCCCAGCTATCTAGATCACCCTGATCACACGGCACGAGCAGTCTACATAATCTAAAGTCCTGATACAAAGATATCTCAATATTTTTACACCATTTGCATGTTGTCATCCGCGTATATGGAGCTCCCCGAAATACCCGCGTGTTTGCAGGATTCCACGCCCGCCTTCTGATTGGTGAGAAAATCACGCAATGCTCCAGTTTTACGAAAAAGAAGTCACTCCAGTGCAGATTGTCTTCTAAGTCGCTTGACCGGCAGTCGTAAATCAAGTCAAATTCTTGAGGTCGCGCTGCCCCGGACTCACAGATCGCATTGGAATGACCATGGCATAGTGGGCGGCATAGGTGCATTGACATCACCCAAAACACCCTTCCTGCCAAGAACTTACCATCTATCAAAACTGCAATTTTCTTGGGTGACGTGCAAGAACACGGCTGTCCAATTTCTTCAAAAGATACAACCCAGGAGCCGTGCCGATGGGTGGTATCCTTGCTTATCATTTTGTGGGGTCATGAGATGGAGGGAAGGGTGAGCGGGTATCACCGATAGAGTCAGACGCAGAAATCTTGCAATGGACGTGAGCTTAAGGACAGGACCACTGATAACGAAAGGGACTGTCCGCGGAGCCTCTAGGGCGGGTGAAACCAATAGACCCCGCTCATGTGCAGTCCTCTCTGGCACATTATCGTAGATAAACGCCGTGCATGGTGCCGTGCGATGCAAGGGCTCGATATGCTGATAAGTTTGGCTGAATTGCAAAATCGTGCGAGACGTGACCTTTGATGTATTAAAGCCCACAGATCCCAGACTAACCTCAGGATTTTTTCCCCACGCCAGAGTCAGGAAAACAGAACTAGCCATTTGTTCATATTTTCACTCAGTCACACCAACATGGCAACCGAAAAAGATCACACCGACTTGAATATAGCCAGCGTGGCTTCCGACAGCTCCAGAGTACTGGATACTTTGAGAGTTGTTGCTTCCCAACCAATGTCAATCAGTGAGGTTGCCGAGGGGTTCACGCCAGCACAAAAAGATTACATTTTGAAGAAGCTTAACTTTGATACATTGGTGTCTTTCGATGAGCTTCCCGTTTCTGTTTCCTACATGATGGAGAAAATCGACCACTTGTCAGTACCCGATGCGGTTGGGATTCTTGAGGAATTTGCTGCCCAACATTCTGACGATGTCAACATCAAGACCGATGATTTCGAGTTCATCGAGAGGTTGCTTGCTTCTGCGCCCACCTCCCCCACCAACGCTATTGACGCTGTCTTTGACGAGAAAAATGACTCTAATGAAAAGACCGTTCAGGAAAGAGAATGGAATGACTCGGAATATGGAGAATATGACATTTTTGACTGGGCTTTGCAGGTGAAGACCGAGGCCGGTATCATCGAGTTCCACTCTGCTTACCCCGAGGTTAGAGCCGTGACCGAACCATACGACGATGTGGAGTTGCCTGTTGAAACTCTTAGAGTCTACATTGTGGGCATCATTTGGACCTGTATCGGTGCTTTCATCAATGAGTTTTTCTTGGAAAGACAACCTTCGATTTCCTTGTCTGCTGCCGTGGTGCAGATTTTCCTCTACCCAAGTGGTACGTTTTTGGCTTGGGTTTTGCCAAAGCGCAAGATCAAAATTTGGAAGTGGTCAATTGATTTGAACCCTGGACCTTGGAACCACAAGGAACAGATGTTGGCAACCTTGTTCTACTCGGTCTCAGGTGGCACACCTTATGTTTCTTACAATATCCCCGTCATCAAGATGGACAAATACTACGGAATCAAGTGGGCCGATTGGGGATACCAAATCTTGTTGATTTTGTCCACCCAGTTTATGGGTTTCGGTTTTGCTGGTATCATGAGAAAGTTTGCCGTGTACCCTACACGTTCTATTTGGCCAAGTATCTTGCCTACTCTTGCTTTAAACAAAGCCTTGGTGCAAAAAGAACCAAAGGAAAACATCAACGGCTGGAAGATCTCAAGATACAACTTCTTTCTTGTGGCTTTCATTGGGTCCTTTGTGTACTTCTGGTTGCCCGACTACCTTTTTGAGGCATTGTCCTACTTCAACTGGATGACCTGGATTGCTCCAAACAATGCAACCTTAGCTGTCATCACAGGTTCCATTGGTGGCTTGGGTCTCAACCCAATCACGACCTTTGACTGGAACATCATTTCCTTCAACTCCGCATTGATTATCCCATTCTACTCCCAACTCAATCAGTACATTGGGTCTATCATTGCATTTTTCTGCATTATTGGTGTTTGGTACTCGAACTACAAGTGGACTGGATACTTGCCAATCAACTCTAACAGTTTGTTTACCAACACTGGAGACTATTACTCGGTGTCGACTATTCTTGATGAAAACAATTTGATGGATCAGGCTAAGTACGAAGAGTATGGTCCTCCATTCTACACTGCTGCCAACTTAGTTCTTTATGGTTCATTCTTTGCTATCTACCCTTTCACTGTCCTTTACGTTGGCTTGACCCAATGGTCTCATATCAAGTTTGCTTTTGGAGGCCTTTGGGGTGCGATCAGAAACTTCAGAAAGTCTACTTTCGACGGATACCACGATGCTTACTCGAGGTCTATGCGTAACTACAAAGAGGTCCCAGAATGGTGCTTCTTGATTGTGTTGGTGATCTCCATTGTGCTTGCAATTATTTGCGTGGAGGTGTACCCAATGGAGACTCCAGTTTGGAGTGTCTTCTTCGCTGTTGGAATCAACTTTGTTTTCTTGATCCCACTTACTCTTGTATACTCCATCACAGGTTTCAGTTTTGGACTTAACGTTTTGGTTGAGTTGATTGTTGGTTATGCTTTGCCTGGTAACGGTATGGCTTTGATGTTCATCAAGGCATTGGGCTACAACATTGATGGTCAAGCCCAAAACTATATCACTGATCAGAAGATGGCCCACTACGTCAGAATTCCCCCCAGAGCTTTGTTCAGATCTCAAATTCTCTCTACGCTCATCAGTTGCTTTATCAGTTTGGCTGTTATCAACTTTACCATTGACAACATCGAAAACTATTGCGAGACAGGTCAGGCCCAAAAGTTCACTTGTCCAAGTGCCACCACCTTCTACTCCTCCTCGGTCTTCTGGGGTGTTATTGGTCCTAAGAAGGTCTTCTCGGGTCTTTACCCTATTTTGAAATGGTGTTTCTTCATTGGTTTCTTGCTTGCCCCTGTTGCCTTCTTGGTGAAGCGGTACTTGAGACAATACAAGGTTGTGAAATACTTTGAGCCGGTCTTGATTATTGGTGGGTTCTTGATTTACGCACCATACAATTTGTCCTACATCACTCCAGGATTCATTGCCTCCTTCTTCTTTATGTACGTGATCAGAGACAGATATCTTAACTGGTTCAAGAAGTACACCTTCTTGTTGTCTGGTGCTTTGACTGCTGGTGTTGCTTTCAGCAGTATCATCATTTTCTTTGCCGTGCAATATCACGATAAGTCTATCGATTGGTGGGGAAACAGTGTCTCGTATTCTGGTCTCGATGCAAGCGGCTTTTCTAATTTGGACCCTAGCACTGCTCCGGACGGATACTTTGGTCCAAGAGCCGGCAACTACCCATAGTCTAATTTCTTCTGGATTCTATAATAGTCAACTACTTGGTCTTTTCAATTATTTTCTAGAATCTAATACATTAATAAATTTTATACTTTTTTGATAGCCGTTTGAGATTTGTTTGGTTTCTCGCCTCGATGACTTTCATTCGAAGAATCAGTAGTATTTGTTCCTTCAAGCTGTGCCTGGATGGGTGTGACAACTTGCAAAGCATGAGACGGAAATGAGGTTAGAACTTGCTATTTCAGCTTTTCTTAATTCTCTCAATGAGCTCTGATTTCTCTGAGATCATTGAGTCAAAAGAAGCTTATTTAAAAGACATGGCAATTGCCATTTTCAGGAATGTGAGCCACGAGAAAGCGAGAGAAAGATTGCCAGTTTTAGGTAACATCAGATGGAAGATTATACCATAGAATCACACGAGTGCACAAAAAGATTTCAGGATTTAATCCTGAAGCAAAAATATTCTAAGATTGGTTTTTCTCGAAAAAACAAAAAGAAAAAAAAACTCATTTATAATCTAGAACGGTTTCTTCTCTCCTTCAATGCAATTGGCGACTAGCAACGAATGTGAACTCTTTTTTCGAGTAATAGAGGAATAAAGTATTACACCGTATTTTCACTTTAAAAGCAAACTCCCATTTCAAAAGCTTCACGTTGGTACTCATAGTGTTGGAATATTTAAATTAAAAATACTACTCCCCTAAAAACAATTATAAGTATGATGTTAGGTTATAAAGAAACATAACAGAAAAACAACATTTGAATTCTTTAGAATTCACAGTCTGGAAATCTTCTGCATTTCACTGGCATGCATTTTGTGCAAAGATTTTTTTCGCAAGTCTCTCTACGGGTTTGATAAAAATTGTCAAACTGAAGCCGTTTAAAAACGAGGCAACAATGGAGTTACAAAATACGTTTCTTGCCTTCTTACAATAAGACACGATTGGAAGCATTCTTTATCGCAGAGACTCTCACTCAAAGCCAGAAAGTATCAAATCACTCTCCCGATTTACTTTTTCTAGTCTATTTGGTCTAATTTGCCATACTTGTCATACTCACAATAAAACGTTGGTTATTTGTCAATCAGCAAGAAAATACTTCATCCCATCAAGCGCTTGCTCTTAGGAGTCCCGATACTTTTGCAACATCGAAACATTTTTTGTTAAATCTAGTCCGAGTAGGCCGTTTCGGTATTTATAGGGGTATCACTGATTTGCCCAATTCACCTTTTAATCTTACTTCTTCAAGTGAAGAAAAAGAACTATTTTTTTAACTTCGAGCTTCTCTAACAGTCGCAGAAACACAATTACGAATTGCTTTACGCAAATATAGAAAACAGAATAGATCATTTGATGGTTTGAAGTTCTATTTTGAATATCATCAAAATCTCCCAGTGTCTTCAAAAGCTAGAAAGGCGCTAAGCGTATTTCTAGCGCAGCATTTCTTAAAGCAACAAAACGCAAGGAATCCAGTGATTCCATCCACGGATCGCCTGTCTGATACTTTTCTTGGCAAGATACGAACCTTCGTGCATACTGCAGAATACCATGCACCAAAACAACTCGCGGAGCCGTACGGTTCTAAGGCGTGAGCTGTTGATAAGCGGGCAAGAAATTCAATGAAGTTATCTCGTTTCCCGATTCTTTATTGGACTATTGGGTGTAGTGTTATATTTCTTTTTTTCTTCTTTACTTGTCTTTTCCCTTCATGAAGAGAATAATACAGAAACTTTTGACCACTTGAGAAACGACATGTTCGATTTGACAGATCGTGCTAACATCATTCGAAGTTTTTTCAAATACTGCCCACCAAGAAAAATATTCAACATGTTTTCCTAAATATATCAAGTTCACCCACGATTTTCGGGAGCACCACTGGAGCGGCAAAATTCAGCTCAATGCTTCAGACTGACTTCGAATTAAATTTTTTCAAAGACTTTTCGACTCGATACAAGTTTTATTCTTTTTTGACAATCATCTCTGCAATCACGAATTTTAATTTCGCCTTCGAATCACAAGATCTGTGAAATTTATCCCTCATAATTTCAAATCACAGCAAGTTCTTTTCGATATTTTAAAAGGATATCTATGGCACTCTATCAATATGGACTTTATTTGTGCTCATATATGTACATTTTCCCAGTCACCTTTGATATTGGTAGACTTGGGTCACAAAATTAAATCTAATCTCAATATTTTCGATGGAACGTCTCGTGGCAAAACCATGACTCCTTCCGAAATATGACTGTCCTTGTTCAAAAGTTTTCTTTCATGGCAGAAAATGACAGCAAAATCAAGAAACTTTTTAAGTCAGCCCAAGCAAATGCATTTTTATTAAATTATGTACGATACCAAAAATTACGCTTGATGGCTAAAACCTCATTTGCTATTGAAAGCTTCTTGAGTTAGCGAAAATGTTAGTCTAGATGTTTTTACTAGTGATAGCAGAATTCGGGAGGCAAATTTTAATACCTGGTAATTTACACATGCCTAAATAGCCATTGGTCGTGTATGCAGAAAATTACACTCCAGTCTATATGGGTGATGCTGTTGTTCATTACCTGATTTTTCGACATGATACCGAGAAATAAAGTGTTGTTAAGAAAGGTGATGCTCTCATTTTGCACAACAAAATTCAGATTTTATGCGATAAATCAAGCTCTATTGACTTAAAAGTCAATAAATTGTTTAGAATTTCGATTTAGAAACCTTTACCCTTAATTCGAACGTAAACATTGCATATTTGTCTGAAGTGGTCATATTTGAGTATACCACCACCATGCACATATAAAATAAGAGTTATTTGTGTTTATGTCGATCATCAATTGTCGTCGTTTAGCAAAAATAGGTCTACATCACAAATCAATATCTCTGTGAAGCACATACAACATCAAATGTAAGCACCATACCATTTTCAGCTGCAATCCAATTGTGAGCAAGCAGGAAAGCTCTGATATTGCTTAATTGTGCCAACTAGAGGATCCTCTCTGGAGAGTTCTTGATTTCGTGCTCACAAAAAAACAGCAAGTTAAATCATACAACAAAAAGTCTACCCAAGCAGGTTTTTTGTTATTCTGAAATTTGATGAGCTTTTCTGGAAGCATTTTTTTTTTTTTTCAATTAAGAAAACAGTTTAGAGAATCGAAAGAGTGTTGACGCGTCCTTAAATACCGGCATCATGGATCGTTAGATGCAATAAAATGGACTTGTCTAATATCGGACTTATTGCAAATGAGAGTTAGCTATTTTGATGCTCACTGGCCAATTCAAATTATTCAAAGAAACAAATGGAGAATTTGAGGAAGAAACCAAAGGCAGAGTAAAGATAAACTTTTTTAGCTCCAGCACGTTAGGCTCACTGGTCGCAGATTGATTATAGGATAGAGATTAAGAGAGCAGGAGGTACGACTAACATGTTTCAATTTTATTTGACTCTTTTGTTTAACTTTCACTTCTTTTAGCCCTAACAGGTTCCTCTCATGATTATTGCAAGTACACATATCGAAGAAAGCAGACATTGTGGATTTGAACCGGGGATGCGGCATTTTGTATCACGTGATATGACGAGTTGTGTATCTTTAAAATACAGCAAGTAAGAAAGCTTGACGGGGAATCCCACTGGTGTGGATATGACATAGTTGACGCTGAAAGACCTGCTACCAACTACATAGTTTAATTGTGCGTTACTAGGCAGCCTACTTTAGTATGGGCGTGCGAGCTAGTGCACGTGACTCACAAGCTCGGATCAGATCTCTGAAGAAGGGGAATTCTTGATCAACAACCTAATAAATCTACTATTCAGTCCCTGAAATCATTCTTAAAAGGGTATCATACAGCCTAACGCTAAAAATGGTAAAAGTACTTTCTCATTTGAAGTATCGAGGACGAAGAAATCGCGGGCTGCAATCTGAGCAGGCGATTGGTACACCGTAATACAACAACAATTGGGCACCACGTTCATATTTGTTTTTCGTCTACTTTTTCCCTCGGGCGTACAAAAAGCGTTCAATATATCAGCCCTTTTGCAACAAGAATTCTTTCCGGATAAAATTGCTCTAACGGTTTGCCTCAAGTAATTTCTCAATTCTGGCCCCGCCCATATGAGCCAGATTTAGTCGCGTTCCCACCCCACAAATTAGGCCTCAATCCAATATGCCTTTCATCTGTCCAGTTCAATCAGTCCAGAGACTTATGATTTCTCTTCAAGCATGACCCAATAGGTGTTTTCACAACCTGAAAACTCTCAAGCATTGGCTCGATACGCCCTGTTCTAAAAGGCCGATTCAGACCACCCAAAGTAGTAATTTAACTTTCGCGGAGAAACTACTCACCCGCCATTGGAAGATAAGATGCAAAAACCACACACGACAATCATTGAAACACATCGCCTTTCTTGGCGGTACGGCTTTATTCTTTTGCTACTGCTTCTCGGGAGTGTCCGCGGACGTGGCCCAAGAAATTTTTCCAGGATCTGTCTAGCAGAAAATGGACATGTTTTATGGAGTTGAATGGGCCGATTGGGGATACCAGATCTTGTTGATCTTTTGCACCCAGTTCATGGGGTTTGGGTTTGCAGGTATCATGAGGAAATTTGCTGTTTATCCCACTCGTGCCCTCTGGCCAAGTATTTTGCCAACGCTTGCGTTGAACAAGGCTTTGTTGCAAAGTGAGCCAAAGGAAAATATCAATGGGTGGAAGATTTCCATATACCACTTTTTTCTTGTTGCATTCACAGCGTCTTTCTTATACTTCTGGCTACCAAACTATCTCTTCGAAGCATTATCGTACTTCAACTGGATGACTTGGAAATCTCCCAACAACGCAACCTTGGCGGTCGTTACAGGCTCTATTGGGGGTTTGGCTCTCAACCCACTCACCACTTTTGATTGGAATATTATCGATTTTAATGGCGCTTTAACAATTCCTTTCTTTTCTCAAGTGAACCAGTATACGGGTTCGATTCTTGCTTTCTTTTGCATTTTGGGGCTCTGGTACTCCAATTACAAATGGACGGGATATTTGCCAATCAACTCAAATTCCTTATTTACCAATACGGGAGAGGTCTACTCGGTGAGTAGTATTCTCAACAGTGACAACTTGATCGATCAGGCCAAATATGAAAGCTACAGTCCTCCATTTTACACTGCCGCAAACATGGTCGTATACGGTGCATTCTTTGCCATTTATCCGTTCACGATTCTTTATATGGGATTGACGCATTGGACACACAACAAGTTTGCCATTGGCGGCCTTTATAGTGCGATCAGAAACTTTAAAAGGTCTACGTATGAAGGATATCACGATGCCTACTCGAAGTCTATGCGCAAATACAAAGAGGTTCCAGAGTGGTGTTTTTTCATTGTTTTGGTGATTTCCATTGTGTTCGCAATCTTGTGTGTCAAGTTGTACCCAATGCAAACTCCAGTTTGGACGATCTTTTTCGCTTTGGGTATCAATTTTGTCTTTTTGATTCCACTCACCCTTGTCTACTCCATCACAGATTTCAGTTTTGGTCTTAATGTTTTAGTTCAGTTGATCAGGCTATGCATTACCTGGAAACGGAATTGCATTGATGTTTGTGAAGGCCTTGGGATACAATATCGATGGGCAAGCTCAGAATTACATCTCAGATCAGAAAATGGCTCACTACGTGAGGATTCCTCCCAGAGCTTTATTCAGGACGCAGCTCCTCTCAACCTTCATTAGTTGTTTCATCAGCTTGGCTGTTATCAACTTCAATATCACCAATATCAAGGACTACTGTGATCCTAATCAGTCCCAGAGATTTACGTGCCCTAGTGCTCGAACATTCTATTCGGCCTCGGTCATCTGGGGTGTTATTGGCCCAGAAAGAGTATTCTCGCATCTCTACCCTATTTTGAAGTGGTGTTTCTTGATTGGCTTCTTGCTTGCTCCCTTGATGTTCTTGATCAAGAAGTATTTCAGTAAGTACCAAGCAGTCAGGTATTTCGAGCCCGTGTTGGTCATCGGTGGATTTTTGATCTACGCACCCTACAACTTGTCTTACTTTACACCTGGAGTCATTGCTTCCTTCTTCTTTATGCACGTTATAAGAAACAGGTACATCAATTGGTTCAAGAAATATGTCTTCTTGTTATCGGGATCCTTGAATGCTGGTCTTGCCTTCAGCAGCATCATCATTTTCTTTGCGGTGCAATATAACGAGAAGTATATTGATTGGTGGGGAAATAACGTTCCATATGCCGGTCTCGATGCAAGCAGTTTTTCTAATTTGGACGCTAGCACTGCTCCAGACGGCTATTTTGATCCCAGAAAGGGCAACTACCCATGATTACAGGCTTTGACGTAGTCTCTGACCCAAAGCCAACACTGAATTGTTAACATGTTGTTATTTTTTTATATTTACAATTTATTTATTTGTTTCTTTTTTTCTCGATTTTATTTGAGGTTTCTGTCAGACTTAACAACAATTTTTGAAGATAACAAAGAGAACATACAAAAAAAAAAACTTTAAAGCTCAAAGTAACTTATAAACAGTTTTTGAACCCAATACAAAGAATGTTACTGGTTTCCTTCTGGAAATACGATTCTGTCAACTCCGAAAATAAACAGAGCTACACGTTCGCCACAAGTGTTGTCACGTGCCACAGATAAAGTCTTCTCAAACTCTGGGCCGATTTCGCAACCATTTATTTTGTACCTGAGCAAAACTTCTTCATCTGCTATAGCATCCCCCCCTCATAGACCAGGCTTCTTTCTCAGTCTCAGACATCCGCTTCAAAATTTCAAATGCTTGCAAAAAAGAAAGCCAATTTCATTGCCTATATTCTCTTTCTGTCTTATGCCTTCGCCATCACAGTGCTGGGGATTCGGGACGTACCAGAGCGTATAGTCCATACAAGGACCAATCCGACAACAGCCAAGAACGACAATGTGGGCTCTACTGCGTCTGCTTCATCATTGCATCTAATGGGCGTGGTACCCGAAACTCGGGTCAAACTGAAAACAGACTATATCAAGGAGTTTTTGGCTTTCCTGTCGCTCAATAGTTTCCGCACCCTTGCAGAACCCGAAAAGGCTCCACTAAAAACGAAGTTCACAAATCTCGAGCGAATTTTATCGGATGACACAGATTTGCGTACATGGACTCGGTTCATAGTAGAAGATGACCGAGACGAGGATTTCACACCCCCAATGGAGTCTTCAGGAGCAGAAAGCATTGACCTACACATTGATGACTTCATAGACTACTTAGTGGAGCATCGTGGGTTTTCCGCCAACGACTTGCAGTTTCTCCATGACAACAATTTTGACTCAGACTACGATGGAATTGACGATGTGCTCACCACAATAAAATCGAAATCTGCAGCAAATGATGATTCCATGAGTTTCCTCCCGAGCTCTGGGTCCGTTGTCCCAATCAAGTATTTGTGGGTGCTGCCTCTAATCATTTGTTTAGTGTGAAATCAAATTACTACCAACAATGAAAAGAGAAGAGTAGTTCGCAGGATAGACGTACTGCTCACAATGGATCAGTGGCACTATTGTTTGAGAAATATGAGGCCAAGTACTGGAACCTCTACCCAATGCATAATACTTATCGATGTATACGGAACAGCATTTTTATTGAGAGCAATACAGTTTCATTTTAAAAAGCTTTTGTTTTCATCATTTTGGACGACACACCCCTTTTTGTTGTAAAAGCAAAATGGGGCGTCAGAACTGTCCTTCCCGAAATAACCACATACGTGCGGGAAAAGACACGTCCCTCTTTATGAAACCCGTGAGGCAGTAGAGCCAGTATCTCGCAGTTCATCATCTTTCTCCAAAACGTCTATGTTTGTAGATGACAATCTCCACATCACGAGCATAAAAGCTGTGCGATACGGCTCGAACTTCAATGCAAGAAATTTGACATACTCATCATGAAGAGGAGTCCAATCCCGCTTGGACTTAGCCGAGTGAAACTTTGATTTTCTCTTCAACCGAGCTTTGAGTTCCTCAATCGCATGGACACCGTTTTTTGTTTCCTCCAAAGTCTTAGGCCGCACCTGCAAATATCTAGCAACACCCCGGGCGACACCTAAATCATCATATGCAAAGATGTCGAGTTCTTTCAATGTGAACACGGCAAACATATTAGCAGACCACTCGCCAATACCCTTGAGTTTGGTCAACTCTGCAATCAATTCCTCTGTGGATGTGTGCTTGTAGAACTCCACTGAAGTCAACCTAGATTCAGGGTCTGAAAACACTTCACTGATGTGCACAACATACTTTAGTTTCATGCTCAGTAATCCCACAGCTTTGAGCGTATCTAATTGCAAATCGAGCGTAGCTTTTGGAGTTGGTGTACCTTCAAACAAATCGTTGAATCTAGTTTGAATAGCTTTGGCTGCAGATCCTGACACTTGCTGGGATATAACCGATGAGATCAACGAGTACCAATAACTGTTGATCAATTCCAGGCCCTCGAGCTGGGAATCTTCGTTTTTATTTGCAAACGCTGCAAAGTTGCCATGTGCAATCGCTGGATAAAGAGTGGAGTCAATGTTTAAGATGTGCTTGATTGCGCTTACAAACTCTGGGGTGTGATAAGTCACGAAATTAGGCGGGAGCTCGGGATCTGCCGGCGTTTGTATGTGAGCAAACGACTGCTCAATATGCGGCTTTGCTGAAGTTTTGGAAGGCAACCGGGGGACTTGAACCAGGCTTGCCTGATCCACCGGGGCTGAATCGGATAACCCTGGATGGCCTTCGGACTTTACTGCTGATGAAACTAGACTTTCTTGTGTTGCCGGAAACCGTCTCAGTTGCTCTGTTTTTCGCTGAGGCTTTCCGACTTTCGCAAGGCCTTGCAATCCCAGGTCTTCTGGTTTGCCCGCACTTCTTGATCGGGTTACACGCATACTGGAGGTTGAGAAATAGGCAGCTTCCTTCAAAAAGAGGGCAAAGGCATTGGGAGATGAGTTCTACATTACTAAGCTACCTCCACTGGACTGCATGCACGCGTCACATGACTGGAAACGTCACCAGCTGTCATGTTGGACGTACATCGGAAATACAGACAATCCTACCTTGTCTGTATTCCGGGGCACACGAGTCATGTTTACAAAACGTAGGTTGACATTATCACAGACGGATATAGCTAATTGGATATGATGGGAATGGTCTTGTATGTGTTAGTCAGAGTCATTTTCACATCTATGCCCGAGGGCGTCAGGTAATGTAGATAAGGTTGTTAATGTTGTATCATCATTCACATACACTTAGTTTCTTGTGCTCATTAAGGCTGGATTATATGTGTATTGGGCTACCGCAAATAATTCCGGGGCTGGCGATGTTCTTAATGTCCATCGCCTCACGCGAGCCGGGTAACCCTCATTGAAAGTGAATGAAGCCATGCAGGATTAGGGCTCGCCAATAATGGACGGGAAATGAAATGAATTAAGGGCCATGAAAGTAGCCTCCAGGCCACTTTCTTTAGTATCATTGAACCCCTTGTTTATTAAATACCACCAAACATTGATTTTGTTCCTCAATAGGCATCATAGAAAATTGTCTTCTTCGTTGCAGAATTGTACCTATATATGGTCAAGGTGATTGATCAGTGCTATTATCTAGACATCACCATGTACTTTAGTCCGTGTTTGAATTGCACGAAATGGTAGTAACTGCACTGGAGTATTGAATCTTGCATACCGGAACTCACCATAACGGCGGATCATTGACTCTCCTTAGTAGTCAGAGGATCTTCAATTCAATTAGAAAATTCTAGTAATCAATCTCGCCACAGAATTGAGAATTAAGCCCAGACCTGCAACTGCTCAAAGAAATCGACACGCTTCTCGGTCTTGTCGATTTTCTGGACAACAGCATATCTCAAGTCATCCACCATAATGGGATGCCCACAAGTAATGAATGCAGCACTGCTGGCAGCTTCCTCGGTCTCCTCATCAACAATAGCATCCATCAGCGGACGACCGGATTTAAAGGTTACATGTGGAAAGTACTCACTGAGAAGCTCGATGGTGCTTTTACCTTCTTTGCTGGATAAATCCTTTTCTTCAGCGGATGACTCGTCGTTTGTGGACATGCGCTCAAGAAGAATGTCGTCGTTACCCCCTTCAGGTCTAGTGATGTAGACTGTTGCTTCCACCTTGGTGTTCTTCAAGGAACTCAATTCTTCCCAGACCCATTCAATGGTCAGGATTTCACGAAGGACCCAGATTAATTTGATCCACTGTTTAGCATTGTTTGCAGACTTTTGAGCCAAGTCGTAGCATTCCGAGAAAATGCCTGGGATTCCATTTCCTCCGGCAACAAACACAACATTATCCTGGTGCTTGACAGAACAAGCTTCGCCATATGGTCCTTCCACGCAGACCCTGATAGTACCTGTCTTTCCAGGTCTCGTTGCCAACAATTTGGTGAGATAATTGGTGGCACCTTTCTTTGTCTTGAGAACGAAGACAATTTTGTTTTCTTCAACGGTGGAGTCCAAGAACGTAAATGGGTGCGATTGCCAGAAATACCAACTGTGGCAGAAGTACACCCATGCATGACCACCAGGCACGGAAGGCCAGTGGTTCGTTTTGGAACCACCACTCGCAAGCAGTCATCGGCAAGCAAAGTCA
>NW_017387733.1:218959-223980 GCF_001664035.1 Metschnikowia bicuspidata var. bicuspidata NRRL YB-4993 | reverse complement strand
GTCGTCGTTACCCCCTTCAGGTCTAGTGATGTAGACTGTTGCTTCCACCTTGGTGTTCTTCAAGGAACTCAATTCTTCCCAGACCCATTCAATGGTCAGGATTTCACGAAGGACCCAGATTAATTTGATCCACTGTTTAGCATTGTTTGCAGACTTTTGAGCCAAGTCGTAGCATTCCGAGAAAATGCCTGGGATTCCATTTCCTCCGGCAACAAACACAACATTATCCTGGTGCTTGACAGAACAAGCTTCGCCATATGGTCCTTCCACGCAGACCCTGATAGTACCTGTCTTTCCAGGTCTCGTTGCCAACAATTTGGTGAGATAATTGGTGGCACCTTTCTTTGTCTTGAGAACGAAGACAATTTTGTTTTCTTCAACGGTGGAGTCCAAGAACGTAAATGGGTGCGATTGCCAGAAATACCAACTGTGGCAGAAGTACACCCATGCATGACCACCAGGCACGGAAGGCCAGTGGTTCGGTTTTGGAACCACCACTCGCAAGCAGTCATCGGCAAGCAAAGTCACAGTAGCCTGGGGAAAGCCAAACCAGATCATCCGGAGAATTCTGACAAGTCTGTCAAATGACCACACGGCAACGGATGCAAATACCCATTCCATGAACATCCGGTTCTCAAGGTGCCTCCAAGCACCTAAAACAAATGCAAGTGCCATCATAATATGGATGGCCAAAAATACTTCATAGAATTGACGACGCAAGAAGAGCAAGCCTTGAAAGCAAATAACAGCCCCAGCCACAGTTCCGACAACACCATAGATCATGTACTCCCTGCTCATACGTGCAGCATAGTTTCCAGCTTTGACGAAGATAACTGTGTAAGCAATAGAGTGCACAAATACCAAAGCCACGATGACCCTCCCAATCCATCTGTGGTATAACACAAATGTTGAGAACTTCCACCGCGTGAACCACTGAAGAAAATTGTTTCTCCCCCCAATCAAGATCAACATCGGAAGTAGCATTGTTCCGATAACACCTGTCCTGTCTGAAACGTATCGCAACACTGCAGAGTATCGGGTTTCAAACAATGGGTTCCCTTCTTCCCAGTCCATGTATAATGCATTAAAAAGAAAAGTCATCCAAAAAAAGCCCGAAAGAATGATGGTTTCTAATCTTGATGGGACAAGGAAGTTGAAAATTCCGAAGAATTCCTGATGATTAGTCTTCTTCTTTTTGACGAGAGCCGGTAAAGTAATATATTTTCTCCACGCTTTCGAAATGGGTCCGTTACACGTGCTTCTTAAACTTGGAAACACAACAACGGACCAATTGCAGGCAGCTGCAACGACAAACGCAAAAGCCCAATAAGCATAGAGTGCATCGGAGAACCAATATGACCAGTTAAAGTTTCCATAGAATGCTTCATAGGCGTGGA
Organism: Metschnikowia bicuspidata var. bicuspidata NRRL YB-4993; assembly: GCF_001664035.1. Classification (NCBI taxonomy): domain Eukaryota; kingdom Fungi; phylum Ascomycota; class Pichiomycetes; order Serinales; family Metschnikowiaceae; genus Metschnikowia; species Metschnikowia bicuspidata. The sequence continues at coordinate 222,583 of NW_017387733.1, read as the reverse complement.
AGTACAGGGTGGCCAATGTTTCATTGACGTAAATAGGGTAATCAATGATATTGGCCGAGCTGGATCCTGTTTTCCGAAACAGTTTTGGAGAGTAGTCATTTATATCTAATGATTTAGTGGTGCTGCTTTCCTGAAGCAGGTCGTAGCTTCTGGCACTCAATGATTTGGATACTTCAGTGAAATTCTCTCCATTTTCACTGAGATAGTCTAGCGAATCATCAAGATCTGAGATGGTGATGGTGACATCCTGTGTGGCACAATAACTGACAAAGTACCTGAAGAAGTCCGTGGTATCTTCCTTAAGGTACTGAGCGCAGCCTGCTAATGAAGCCATTGCGTTTTCATTCGAGCAGTAGCACTCATAAGACCTCGAGCTTTGATCGGAGCAGAAGCTTGCGGTGGTATAGAGGGCGTTGTGACATGATCTGAGCTCCATGTATTCCTTCTGATAGACTGCGAAACTCATAAATTCGGAAGCAGCCACAGCTGCTACAAGACAGAGGGTAGCGAAGCAAGGCGCAAAAATCCTCATTGAACTGATATCTGAAAAATTGTTAGCCTGATTTCAAGCTTGAAGAATGCTCTTATATGTTGCATTCCGATATTCTTCAGCACTTCTTAAGCACGGCTCGTTATTGGCCCATTCCCTCTGTTCGGCAATATACGTGGATCATAAGAACTCATGCATGATCGTGCGTTTGATGAAAAAGATATTCTCTCGCACCGGGCGGCAATGAGTCTGAGATCTGGAATGTAGATCATACTCCTGCGATATTTAGTAATCATATTGCAAGTTTCTTCATTACTTGGCAAAGGTGATGTTTTCAGTCATTTGTTTTCCTTGGTTATGTCTTCGATTTTCTCAGCTTTTTGCTCGCTGGCTTTTGAAGTTGAGGCGCCACGTTCACGCTTTGCCAAGAAATGTAATTTTGATCAATTGCACGACAAACGTGTATGTTGGGCATGATTGCAGTTATCAATACGATCATGCAGGATCTGGATATGCGTTGGGTAGGAGGCATTGTAAGTTTCACAGACATTTGTTCGCTGTTCGTTTCTTTCTCTCTATTGGATATGCTCCCACAGGTGATCTGTGTTTTGGAATGAAAGAAGACACGCTTTGTGGCAAGCGTGTCGAGATTTTGCATTACTTTCGGTGCATGCCTGACCCGTTTTACGAACGCACATCAAACTGCGCCTAATCCCTCGTTATATACCAGATACCTTTTCATCGTTTTGATCAGAGTTACTACGTACAGTTTTCGCAATACTGCTCGGTACAAGTTACCCAAATGACTTCCTTTCGAGGAGGTATTTAGATTCAAGCATTGCTGTTGCAGGAGCAGAGCAAGCAGTATAGAGGAAAGAAAACAAAGGGGTGAGTGAAAAACTATCGCTCCCGCTCGGCTATATCTTGCGGGTAGCTCGCATCGGTGCATCGATGATCTTGATTTGGAATTTGACTAAGGCTATAAAAGACTCCCACTTCATCAAAGAAGAATACTTGTTATCAAACATGTTTATTTCTCATTTTTTCGAGCAACTCAGTATCCATTACCAGGTATGAGTTTTCTTGGCACCGCCTCGTGTATAAACAAAACCTTAAAGCCAGTGTCGTTTGATTCGCGAAGCGGTACGGGCTCGAGCCATACGCGAAAATTGTGTATGGGTGCCCAAACTCACATTCCCGCATATGGAGTTATTATTGCACAACGGAGTATTGAATTGCAAACTCCCAACACTCAATGCTTTCGAAGTATCGGAAGTCAAAATAATGACATGAAAAAATGCAATCAAGCGGTTTCTTTGACTTTCATCTTGGAATTGGTGTCCAGTCTTTAGAGGCTAACCGAAACTAAAAGCTAAAAAAAAAACTTTTTAGACGTTGGCGTGCGTGCGCCCAATATACAGCTGACATCGCAAAACTCGTGCAGACACTACAATTAAAGAGCTACTGTTCTGGCTATACGAATTTGTGGCCGCTTGAGGAAAAACGCTCATGAAACTGGACAGTGGCGTTCAAGCATACCTGGCAAAGCAGCTTTCAGTATCTCTTTATGTAATTTGCTTTTTCCCATGTATTTCAGTTCTTCCAGTTTCAATCAAACTTCGCACGCTAGTGAAATTCCGAGACGGCTTTCGGCCAAACGCGAAGTGCGAAGTATGACAACCCGGGTCCGAGCCGGTTTTAACAATGCGGGGCATCAGTTTGCATTTTCTTGCAGACGCCGCGAAATTTACGGGGTGCCATTATACATCAAACTGTTTAGTCTTCCAACACTCAAGAAAAGTCCGTCCATTAAGGAGAGGAATTTTCTTGACTACTGCAACGAACGTGTGTATTCGAAGCTGCGACCTGTCACCAACAAGCGACCAAGTGTGCCAAGATAGTTCTGTGATCCACATCGTAAATCCGGATTGATCACTGTTGCAGCTCAGAGACACCCCATGCTCAAGAATCTAGTGAAAAAGAACATTGAAATTTACGAATGAGTTTTATATCTACTCTCCTGAAAAAATAAATGGCTCGCTGGTTCAGCAAGTACCTCGACTCTCATTATGCACTCTGGATGCTGCAACTAGCAGGAAAAGGTATATACTTGCTTCCGGCTGGATGGATGAGTACCACCTCGAGAAAATTGTTTGTCCATTTTTCAAAGGAATTAGAGAAAATCCATGCATTCGACTCATTCTTTGTTTTGGGAATCCTTTTATGTTGTCGCTTTACAATTTTGACGCATCTCGACTTCAAACTACTACCATCGCACACAACTCTTGATGAAAACACATGGTCATATATTCAAGGTCAGTCTTGCCCTTAACCAAAAAAAAAGGGAATCATGCCCATACTTGCAATTGTTCGAAGAAATCGACACGCTTCTCCGTCTTGTCGATTTTCTGGACAACAGCATATCTCAAGTCATCTACCATAATGGGGTGTCCACAAGTAATGAACGCAGCACTACCAGCAGCTTCCTCTGTTTCTTTGTCGACTATAGCATCCATCAGTGGCCGACCGGACTTGAATGTCACGTGAGGGAAATGTTGACGTAGACGATCAAAGATGTCCATCCCTTCTTTAGAGAGACTTTCTTTTTCATCGGTCGAGGACGACTCACTCCTGCAAGTCATACGTTGAAGAAGAACGTCGTCGTTACCCCCTTCAGGTCTAGTGATGTAGACTGTTGCTTCCACCTTGGTGTTCTTCAAGGAACTCAATTCTTCCCAGACCCATTCAATGGTCAGGATTTCACGAAGGACCCAGATTAATTTGATCCACTGTTTAGCATTGTTTGCAGACTTTTGAGCCAAGTCGTAGCATTCCGAGAAAATGCCTGGGATTCCATTTCCTCCGGCAACAAACACAACATTATCCTGGTGCTTGACAGAACAAGCTTCGCCATATGGTCCTTCCACGCAGACCCTGATAGTACCTGTCTTTCCAGGTCTCGTTGCCAACAATTTGGTGAGATAATTGGTGGCACCTTTCTTTGTCTTGAGAACGAAGACAATTTTGTTTCTTCAACGGTGGAGTCCAAGAACGTAAATGGTGCGATTGCCAGAAATACCAACTGTGGCAGAAGTACACCCATGCATGACCACCAGGCACGGAAGGCCAGTGGT
>NW_017387733.1:143685-218773 GCF_001664035.1 Metschnikowia bicuspidata var. bicuspidata NRRL YB-4993 | reverse complement strand
CACGAAGGACCCAGATTAATTTGATCCACTGTTTAGCATTGTTTGCAGACTTTTGAGCCAAGTCGTAGCATTCCGAGAAAATGCCTGGGATTCCATTTCCTCCGGCAACAAACACAACATTATCCTGGTGCTTGACAGAACAAGCTTCGCCATATGGTCCTTCCACGCAGACCCTGATAGTACCTGTCTTTCCAGGTCTCGTTGCCAACAATTTGGTGAGATAATTGGTGGCACCTTTCTTTGTCTTGAGAACGAAGACAATTTTGTTTTCTTCAACGGTGGAGTCCAAGAACGTAAATGGGTGCGATTGCCAGAAATACCAACTGTGGCAGAAGTACACCCATGCATGACCACCAGGCACGGAAGGCCAGTGGTTCGGTTTTGGAACCACCACTCGCAAGCAGTCATCGGCAAGCAAAGTCACAGTAGCCTGGGGAAAGCCAAACCAGATCATCCGGAGAATTCTGACAAGTCTGTCAAATGACCACACGGCAACGGATGCAAAGAGCCATTCCATGTACATACGCATTCGTATGTGCATCCATGTGCCCAACATAAATGCAACTGCCATCAAAATATGAATCACTAAGAAGACTTCATACCAATTTCGGCGTAAGTAGAGCAAACCCTGGAAGCAAATGATACAGCCAGCAGTGGTAGCAACTGTGCCGTATATTATATATTCTTGGCTCATGAAGCTAGCATAGCCACCCTTTTTGACCACGTAAGCAGTGTACGCAACTGAGTGAATAAAAACCATTGCCACAATAGCCCGGCCAATCCATCTATGATACATGACGAAAGTTGAAAATCTCCATTTTGTGAGCCATTGCAAGAAATTGTTTCTCCCTCCAATCAAGATCAATATTGGAAGCAATAAAGTACCAATTATCCCAGTTCTGTCAGCAACAACACGGAGAATAAACATTGATCTGGTGCTGAATAGGGGATTGCCTTCTGTGTAGGGCATGTACAACGCGTTAAAAAGAACTGTTAGCAACAAGAACCCTGATAGGATGATAGTCTCCAACCTTGTGGGAATAAGAAGGTTAAGAATTCCAAGAAATTGCTGGTGTGTTGTCTTTTTCTTCTTAACGAGAGCTGGTAACGTTACATACCTTCTCCACGTCTTTGAAAGTCTTCCATTGAACATTTTTCTCAATCCGGGGAAGATAACTACTGACCAATTGCAAGCTGCTGCAATGAGGAACACAAATGCCCAATAGGCGTAGAGGGCATTCGCTAACCAATACGCCCAGTTAAAGGTGTCATAACGCTCACGATATGCTTGGTAGTATAAGCTCAAAGCTGTGTGATTGGCGTAAACTGGATAGTCAATCCTTGTTAAGCGTTTTGATTTCGCTGCTCTTGATGAGTGAGATGAAGCTCCCGATGTTGGCATCACTAGGGAGGAAGTATTCTTGGACATCTCACTGTTTGAATTCTGTTGCTCGGATGTGGAGTCGGAGCTATTCGAATTGGAGGTGTCTTTACTTGAGCGTGATGACTCTGACAAAGCGGTGAAGGGTTTCGCTGATTGCTTAAAGTACTGAAGTGAGGCGTAAAGCTGTTTTTGAGTGATGCTCTGATTTCGTGAATTGCAATAAGAGACAAACCATTCGAAAACGTTTCCAGGGTCTTGTTGAATCAGCTGCACACATCCAGCCATTGATGCCATAGCATTTTCGTTTGAACAATAGCAAGAATAGCCACGACGTTTTTGTCCTTCGCAAAAAGTGACCGAAGAGTAAAGTACAGAGTGGCAGGATCTCACTTCAGCCAGCCCCTCGCCATACAAACTAAAGCTCTTGTATTGATACGCTAGGACATTCACGACTAGACAGAGAAAGCCTAGGAGTCTTTGAAAATTTTGCATCGTAATGGACGAAACTTGATATGGGTCAAAAAAAACCTTCACCTAGTGTGGCAGAGAAAATCCCAGCAATTTTTATAGCCGGGCTGGAGCTCTTCATAATCATCCCTCTGAAAACAGTTATTGGCTGTATTTTCTTGCGCAGGCTGAGAGAGCCTGTATTGATATGCGTCTCCATGCGCCTCATGAAGTGTATGCCGTACGCGGCTCAGACATCAGGCTTAGCCACGGTGCAGGTCTGAGGGAGATGTGACAACTTCCAAATCAATTGGGAAGCAATGGCAAAATTTCCCTTTCCACTAAAGTAGAACTTGATAATTTTTTTCAACTAGAGCGGTGGTTACTGCTTTGATGAATAAATTTGGCTGTTGCCAAGGAAGCTACTGACGCCATTCGGCAGTAGGTGTGTATATGCTATTGTCTTCCCAAAGCAGTGCCGCATCAACCCCACGCATGTCCATTGTGCTAGAATCACTGGATGGCGCGTTGAGCTTGTGGCTGTTCTAGATCTTAAGTTGACTCGAAAAGATTTGCGCTTTCCATGACTTGGCGTGATTCGGACCTGGAAGCCTTGAAATGCTCAAGATAGTGGGGAAGTTTCTAATTCAGCGCTGTGCCCCAAAACGAGGAGGAGTTTGGCGTTGCCCTCATTGAGTTGACAAGCCTTCCCCTTGAAAGCGTCGTTGTGTTTCCGAAACAATTCTACATATAGTAGCAAGATGTCTGTCGCATGGAAAGATCGCTTCTGGTAAAATGTAGAGCCCAGCACACAACAGTACAAGACATGCAAGTCCTGCGTGCAGGTCTGTCGCAAGCGGGCATCTAATCGATCGCGATCGCAACCCGCAGCCTGGAAACCTGCGTACAGTATGGAAAACGTTTCCATAACTTGTCACGAATCTTGAAGGGTCTCCATTCAATAGTGTTATCTAAATCTTGTAAACCCTTTCAAAAGGGAGCTGACTGTCTATCGGGAGCTCCAGATATCTCGGAGGGTCACGCAGCTTTTTTTTCTTGAAACTGCGCGCGAGAGAGTTACGCGAACGCTGCATTGTTGAATACTAGAATGCCGTGCAAATTCCGAATATTTGCCCTGTTCTCAGGGCCAAGATTATTTTCGGATATGACAGGTATCCGGGGGACAAATAGAGGCTGTGTATTTTCAGCTTTCTTCGGGGCATACTCACTGAGGCATGGAATGTTCACGCAAAACGTTTTAAGTCTCGCAACTGGGAAGACCCATCACCGCCCGATCTTTTCGCAAGTACGTGTTACAATCTGGGGAAACAGGAGTTTATTTTTTTTCAGGTCGTTTTTCAAACTGTGTCGCCGCGTGGGGCTTTCGCGTGTATTAGGGCCAAACAATTGTTGGTGGATCCAGTCGTGTTTCAGCGGCTTAAAATTCTCAGATGGCCAAAGTTAGCGTACCGGTGACTCTTGGTTTCGCTTGACCGCAAACGAAGGTAAGCCAAATAATTAATGGCGACAAGGAAAATTTTAATTTTTCACAAGCAAGATTTGGAAACATGATTTGTCTCAAACACTTGAGGTGTTTATCCCTTCGTGAATCCGAAGTAACACTTGCCTTGAGGATCCGAACCTTTGCTTGCCTTGAAAATCCGAACTTGCCTTGAATTTACGGCCGCAGCTTGGCCCATGCATCCAAATTCGTCCACATGACTCAAATTGTGAGCCATGACGGGGAAGAAAATGTCAGTTTTAAGCGAAGAGACAGATTGTGGGGAAATTTGCCAGCCCTGGCTATGCCAGTGCAAAGTATTGCGCAATTTCCGCTAATGCAGTGCGACTCTTGATGCCTGGATTTTGAGAGTCGACCACACAGCCCTGTGCAATATGCAAGAGCAATCGCTAGAGGTGGCTGAGCCATGTATATGCAGAATCCCCGGGCCCGCCCATGCTTCTGCCCGATATATCTACCGAAGTGAAGCATGCCATTCGAGGAGTGTGATCTCTAACGGCTTGGCCAGCTTCATGGCAACTCAAAATGAATAACCCGAAAAAGTGAATGAATCAAAAAGAAATTCCAGGCGCATCTCTCCAAGTTGCCAGAAGTGAACGAGCCCCGATAGCCACGCATTCTTCCAGGGCTACTGGCAGGAAATCTTAAGAAACCTTGGAAATATTCAGACCCTAGTAAATTTTCGCTTTATTTTGTTTTCGGTTTTCTACTGGAAACTTGCTACGGTGGTGTGATTTATTCAAAGCTGGAATTTAGAAACTCCCCGTGTGGCACGTGCACACACGGTTTGCCGAAATAAACTTAGTAGCAACTCACCCGTGCACCTCGATGTAAGCTGAAAGATCGTAGGCCCATGCGGCAACATGAAGTCTTGCAAGAGCTTGAAGAAGTATCCAAGACCATCAAACGTTGAAGAAGAAAGCACAACAACAATGAGCTCAACAGAAGAATACATGAAAATATGGAATACTCTTACTCATGACAACAGTGATACCAATGTTTATGACACCCAGCCCGACATTCATGGCCACCCTACCTGTCTGCAGGACAGAGCACTGTTGACGCCCCGAAATCACTCTGGCTGTGGTTGGAGTGTGAGGAAGGAAAAGTGTAGCTGGGCCAAAATTAGAAGTCGCATGGAGCAGGTTTTAGTGGGCGAAACTGTTGTTCTTTGCGCAGTATGCTTGTATGGGCACACACCAGGCGTGTTGGGAAACGGCTAGGTCTACCGTGCTTAGCCCATATTCCCCATTTTCACATGGACCAGAAGGCCCAGGTTAGCACACTCCAATATAGCTCCCTTTGTTTTTTGAAACTCCGGCTGGTCCGTGGTGGATTTGACTTTTCTGCTGATAACTGAGGTACAGCGAGCCTGTGTGCACGCCGCGAAAGCTTAAATTAAACCAGACAAAGTTATTAGTCGCATCTCGCACCATGATATTGGAAGTATATAACCAGCACATTTAGCGTCTGAAACCAGGCTGTTAGATTTTGCACTAACATCCACCAACAAATGTCTTCGCTCTCTTTTCTTGATCACCAGTTGACCCTCTGCGATCAGATCTTCGATCGGGCCGTCCTCCTCGGAGCGCAGCTAGAATCGGCCATTTCGGTAGTTCTGGGAGCAGCCATAGTTGCCATTACTGTGCCACTTATCACGATGTTTGCTTTGGATTTCGGGGCCTATGTGAGCACACTCGCAGCCCGGACTTTGGAGCACAATTTTCTCGCAGTCAGACGGCCCGAAATCGAGTTCTTCAGAACATCTACCAGTATTGGGCTTGTCTTTAAGATGGATTCACTGAGCGCAATCCGAAATCTCGTCAACAGGCTCGGCTTGGTGAAGTACGTGCAGCAACATCCGAAAATGTGGTTCAAGATCCCTGATGAGGATTGAAGTTGTGGATTCAACCAGACAGAGCTGGCCTCTACCATGCGATCTTAGCCAGGCCGTGCAGATTTGGCAACCAAACGGGGAATGAGGGCCCGTGGGCCGCAAGAGATGCGCAAGGGATCTTTGATATTTTCTTTTTTTCTTTTTTTCTATTTTTACCCTAATTTCCCGGAGTTGTTCATGGAATCTGCCCGGTGCGAGTTTCCCACGGAACCCCGTTATTTATTGCGGCGCAATTTTAGACTTTCAGGGCGAGCAGCCTGGACACGGGCTGTCCAGTATGCCAGATTCCCACAGGCCCATTCCCTTATTTATCTTGGCTTGTACAAAGCTCCCCAATACACGATATTCGAAGCTGATCCAGAAACATTCAAATACTTCCCCTGGAATTTTGTAGATAAGCTGGGTCATTGAAACCTTAGACAATTTTCTCTGTGCCAACGCCATATGCGATGATAACGATAAGCACACCCCTACACCACAGCCCGGCCAAGATAAGGTTCAGCAAGCATAGGCTGGCCGACCAGTGGACCTGAATACAAAACTGGAAAGAGGGAGTAAAAATAACCTGGATTAGCGTGCCGTGGCCTGCTTCTTGCTCATACAAGCCCCGATGCCAATACTGCGGTGGATTCGTTATCGCATGCGCTCGCATTGCTAATAAGCCGCGCAATCTTGGATGAAATTCGACATCCACCGCACAGAAGACTCGGCCCCGCTTGTCATGGTTCTGGGCAGATCGTGTATTTAATGCAGCATTTCCAGGCGCTGGAGTCGGGCGGACCGGCGGCGGAGGCCGGGCAGCATGGTCACGTGACGCATCACGTGACCGTCACGTGATGCGTGCCCCTGACTTGTTCCACAAGGCACATCAAGCCTATCGAAACAATTGGCACCTGTGCGGCCAAGTTTGTCCTCAAAGTACCACCAGGCATGCCCGTTGTGTTTTGGGCTTTGATGCTTTGTTGTGAGCCCGTTCCTCCAACCCCAGCCATTTGACCATAGCTTGCGCATCGAGTCGTGCATCTGACAGAGTACTATTGCAGATCATTGTTCCAAACCCAAATAGGCCCCATTCAACTTAGGGCATATAATAATTTGAGTATATTCCTGTTCCACCGGCTTGGCCTAATAAGAGGTTGGCTCTAAACTTCCGAGGCACAGAAAGTAAAACTCTACGCGATTCTCGCACTCCACCGGGGCCTGCTGGACTGAGCCATACTGAAAACCAGGCATCCACATATCCAGCCACATCCAGCACCCCGCTCCTAAGATCTATACAGAATGGCACCCGGCATTCTGTCGCTATTCCAGATTTCCCAGTCGGTGTGCATAAAACAAGCGGGCCGGATCTCCGACGTGGGGGACACGCCGTACCATCTAGTCCAGCCTATCTTGAAAAGGCTCAATGCAAAACAGCTAGCACTCCTTGAAAAAAACAGCCCCACAGTCACGCCTCATTCGGACGAGCTCTGGGGAGGCCTCATTGAGAAGGACTTTCCGGACCGGCCCTACAATCCGGCCAAACTCCGGCTTTTGCCGTCCGGAGAAAATGCCCAGATGCCAAAACGAGCACTATACCAGCGATATTTAAGTGAACGCGAGCAGTTTCTAGCCACGTCCGCGGACCGGCTCCGCAAAATGACTGAGAAGCTCCGCAAACAGAAATCCCAAAACTCCATCACCACCGTGCAAGGCATTTTGGCAGACCCGACTATACGACGCCGCGTGCCCCAGCACTCTGCTTCCAGAGGCAGTTATACGCCAAAACCAAGGCCAAAAACCATATTGGGGAAGGCCATGCGTGACGTGCTGCAGCGGCTGTTGATGTTTGGCGGTGTTCAGAGGGCGTACGACCCGTACCGGCCATTCCAGACGGCCCAGAGGACACCCGGAAATACATTTCCGGGCGTCGCCAGGAGCCCCGACAGAGGCATCTGGCGAAGCCCGGCCAAGCCATCCCGGCCTCTGTCACCTGGCGGGCCCGCGCGTGATTTCAAAGCCGACAAAATACACCATATCTCGTCTTTTCCGCCCAGTGTACCGGAGCCCCCACAGGCAAGTCACGTGCCCGATACACTACCGGTGCTGGAATCACCAGCAGGGCAAGTCATGGAGCATAAGGAGCTTCCGGCTATACAGCCGCCGCCACGGAAACGCAAACCACCGCCTTCGATATTTTTAAATCACCGGAAACGACCCCGAGCTGGGGAGCGAAAAGCACCTGCAGGGCCCGGTGACGGGAAGACTAGAAGTGACCCAGCCGACGAGCAGAAAACGCAAGACTCCAAACCGATAAGACTGATCAAATCGTCGATTTTCAACTAGAATAATAGGCGCGCCCCAGCTGTGGCCCGTGCACGAGGGTGCATCTACAGGTGGTGCCGAATGTACATACAAGATTAATCCCACGTTTGCAGCTGCTACATGTCATGTGCTCAAACAAGAATTCATGTTGGCTCGGCCGCAATATGAAGGGACTCGATTGGAAACATAGCCAATCTTCAGTCGTGCAAACTGGCCCACCTTGATGGGATTGGGACTGTGTGCGTCTTGATCTGCATCAAACAAAATGCGTTTTGGTTCCATACCGTCTTCATCTTTGCTCCATACCATCTTCATCTCTGCGCCATACATGATCTGTATCAAACCGACATCGTCTTCACACGCTTCGCCCTGTCGGCCTGGTGTTCCAAACTTCTCTTTCCTGCGCCCTTTTTCTTCTTGTAATCATCTAGAACACCGTTCTTGGAATCCTCGCCCCCAAAGAGCGCGCCTGCTCTGGAATCGGTGCCTGCTTCGTCGCCAACTATCACCGTCTGTTTGTGGGACTTGATGCGGAGACGTCCCTTTACGAGAACAGACTCGGGATGGGCCAGGAACCCCTCCTTGCTGTTGGATACCTTGAGGCCCAAGGAGTTCATAATGGCTAGCACATCCGCATAGTTGCGCACATGCAAAGGCTCCGTGGCTCCGCTGGAAAAGACTAGGCCTCGGCATCTCGAGGCACGGATTAGTTGGAGGCAATTGGAAAAGAAGTTTTTGCGGCTGATATGGCCCGACGCACCGAGTGCCGTGGAAGACTCGTAGCCGGCCGGGCCAGCTATTAGGCCACTGTAGCAGATCTCGAACTTGACGCCTTTGGCCAACGCCAGACCCACGGTTTTGTGCTTCAAGAAAAACGGCAATCTCGATGCCATGGGCAACGAAAGAAGGTCGATATCGAGATTAGTCACCGTGAGCTGGAGCGCCTTCTCCGTGGTCGGCTGGACTGCAACAATGTCAAATGCGCCGGTGTTGTTGATTTTCAGAATGCTCTGAGCTTTGGCCGGATCGGACACCACGAGCGTGATTCGGGAAAACAACCGGAGCTTGGAGAACGCCCCAAACCGTTTTCGGAGCTCGGCCATTGGCACCGGGTTGAGCTTGCTGGGGCTGTTCACAGGAAGCTTGACCGCCTCGTCCACAATAAAGTTGATTGCGAGGTAATTGTACCCAAAAGAATGGAGCATTGCGATGGTGTTATAGAAGTTGGTGAGCTCAGCTGGCGACGGCTCCAGGGCGTAGCTTGAACTGGGCCACGGCACGTTTATATCATACATGCTGCGTTAGAAGAAAATCAGAAAAAAGGTGGAGGAAATTTTTGGCTGAAAAACCGCTGCCACTTGTGGGTGTTCAGGCTTTCTGATATCTCAGATGTAGTATGATGCTCGGCCGGTGATGAGATGAGTCTTGGGTGCGAAGCATCATCTCGCTTGTATGAAGATGGACATATGGAGCGTAAGAAAACGTGGGAAAACCACCTTCGAGGCAATCAAAGAGAACACGCCTTGTGCTGGCGAAGGTAAAATCTTGTTTAATTTTTTCCCCACTTTGTAGTTTTGCTGTCAGTGGAAATCAACTGCTTTGATATGCGAGCGTAGGTTAGTGAACCTGCTGATTAGAGTCACCTACTGGATCGCGTGTCACCGAAATGGCACATTGAGCTTCCTCAATGAGCTGAGTTATACTTCTCCGATCAGAAGCTTTTTCGATATCTGAATCCACGTTTACAATTTTCACGCATAGCTCCCCAAGATAGAGTGCCAAGTTCACCCAGAAACTGGCCCTATCAAAATGAGCACACCTTTGAAGCTGAAAAGACACCTAGAACAGTTTTGTCAATATCTAAGCAGTAGTCAATATTTCGTTATATAGCTTCATCTAACCATTGCGTGGGACCCAGGCGGTCTGGTGAAAAACATGAGTCTGAACAGAAATCTATGGAACGTATATTTTGCTTGTACGTGGGATAATAATAGCGTGCCACTTCAATTCTTGCCTATTTTACTCTCAAAGGCCCGTTCTAATCACAAGCTTTTCTCACTATTTCGATATATAACTCTCCTACCCAAATAAATTGGCAATATGGCCGTGGGATACACGACTGAGCACGAACATTAGCCAAGCTTGCAAAACTCGAAATTGCAGAAGCTTCAAACCATAGTGCTGAATTTGAGAATTGAATCTTTCTGAAGTATGCTCCACTCCAGCTGTTGATCTTCAGCTCGCCAAATCCGGTAATATGACCACCGGACTCGTAGATGGCTTGTTTTTACACGCTAAGTTGCTCATACAGAATCTAAATGAGTCTTATAGGACCAGTGGTGTGCTTGGGTGAGAATAACTCGAATAGCATTAACATTCATGTTCCAGCTGTTCGTGAGCTCGCTACCATGTTGACAATGCGCCACTGCTTCTGTTCAAAGTTTTTGACCGGCTCTGTCAGTAATTAGTTGGTAGCAGATGAAGCATTCTCTTAATGTTCCACTATGGCTTTTTGATTCATCAGCTAGTCAAATATCAACAATAATTGAAAAAAGGATGGACTCTATGTTTTTCAATGCGAACATTGAAGTTCCTCCCGACTTCAAGACTCACCTGGTCTTGAAATATCTAAGATAAATGAAACCAGTAAAGCCAGAAAATGGTTCTTGATAGTTAAAAGTTTTGGAAAAGTTAAAAAAGAAACTCATGAACAGCAACAGGAAGATGCTTATCAGAGAACTCTAGTCGAGTGTCATATTCAGGCAAAGTTAATCCATTTTTTCTGAAGCTTCGTAAGAAACGTAGCCACAAATATGACAGTATTGTCCCGGAAATCCCCTTCTAAAAATGAATCAGTCGTGGCGCCTTCGTTACTTGATTCTGAACTTTTATAATACCTTACGGAATGAAGGAGAATTGAGCACAAAAGGCTACATGTAAACGTGCACTGGAAAACGTTTGAAGTGTAATCAAATAAAGTAGGTGTGATTTTGGGAGTAATCAGCATAATATCAGAGGCGGACTTCAATTACAACTTGTCCTTTGTTTGCATTTCTTGCTTCTTGGCTTTTACTCATCTTACATTTGATTGCCGCTCGCAAAGAATGAAAATACGCCTTTACTACAACAAGTTTTGAAATCAAACATATCAAGGCCTTTTGATGACTATATCAAGCTAAATAGGCAGAATCTACACCCAAACAGAAATACTTCTACTTATGGAACTCGCCTTCAATAAAACATCTCAAAGCAGCAGAATGGAAAATTGACAGAGCTGTTCATCACAGGCCTTGGCTCAAAATCAAACAGAGGTTCAAGGGCGGTGTCAGAATTGACATATCGGACACTCGAGCGCGCAAATACTTTTCTGCTCCAGGTCAATTTTAGTAGCACCTGTCACTTCCATGTGCCCAAGCCGGTAAAAGCAGATTCTTCACTGAAATTCGTGTACAAGGGCCATAAAAGGTCAACATCACGGAGTAAATTTCAAATATGTCATCAAAAATATTTTTTCGGCTTATGATTTGTGGAATTTCAACATCCACGCAATATCAATCCAAGGCTAATTCTGGCCTCAACAAATTGTAAACAGTTATATTGAACACAGAGCTGCGATCCTGGTCTGCAAATACGCAACAAACTGCTTTTTTATTGTGAAGAAATCCATTTTGGTCCCGAAGAATCTGCGGAGTCCTTCGTTTGCGTGTATGTGCCCAGTTTCTGCACATCCAATTTACTTTGAAATTTGTGAGAGCATCGGTCCGCCTACCAATGGTTTGCAGCTCTGGAGCACAAATCATACATACCGAATTTTCAGTCGGCAGTGGCGGCCATGCACTCATATCTGTGGATTCTTCTTCGGCCTTCGGTTCATGGCTTAGTAAGCGCAGGAGCATATTTTGCACCCATTTCGCGGCCAAAGGCAAATGCCATCACGGCTCAACCAAGCGTATATAAGGCCCAGGCTCCGGGCAAAAACCCTATTTTCCAGAAATCCATATTCCGCGGACCTGTTGAAGCCACATATCTATTCCATTATTCTGACCTCAAAAAGTGCTGCGGCTGTTCTGCTCGTCTGACCCTGCTCTCCAGAATTACTAGAACCTTCTACTCCATTGCCACCCGACAGACGTCCCGGGTCCACAAGAGCCACTCAAAAATCAGAACAAAACAAAGCAGAAATAAGCAAGCCAGCCTCTCCTCATCCAAAAAAAAGCTTTCCAAACAAGTTTTCCCCCATCAGGCCGGCCATTCTTGCCAACACCATCAGTTTTCGCCTGCTCCACATCACGTCGCGCACTTCCAGGGCCGCACCATCAAATGTCATCCACTGTCCCCACAAATCAGACCGGCCAGTTTGGCAAGGAAACATCCACGCACCACCTCCTCATGAGTGCACTTGAGCGGGCCCACGATGACCAGGGTATCATGGACTTGGGCAAAAACTGCGCCTTTTGCCACCGCTTGGATTTCCTACCGTTCCACTGCGAGTTTTGCAAAGGCACCTACTGTTCGGCCCACCGCACTTTGGACAACCATGAGTGTGTGGGCCGGCGCCAAAAAAACGCACCGAAAACAGCGGGCATCGACCGGGCATCAAACGGGCCCTCGGCTGCATCGTTATTTCCCGATCGGGCCAGACACCAGAAATTGCTAGATGCCCTGTTGGAGTCGCTGGGCACAGCGCCGGCACGTGACAGGAAGACACCGCTCATGAAACTCACCAAGTTCCTCCACTTACAGAAGTTGAGGCGGGACGCCAAAAAGAAATCGTCGTTTTTCGGCAAGCTGGCCAGCAGGGCCGTGAGCGCCACTGCGGAAGTGGCCAAGATCAAGAAGTCCGCCAAAGGCCCGGCGTCCGTGAACGCAGCCGATCGTGTTTTTATGTGGGTGCTCTATGTTAATCGAAACGAGGAGGAGCTCGAGCAGATATCGGTAGAGACGGAGCGCAGGGCTGTGTGGGTGCTGAAAATGTGGTCTGTGGGCCGTGCGCTCGACTCCATTGCCGAAACAATGAACATCATGAACCACAACAACGCCACGCAGCAGAGTGGCGAGCGCTTGAATTTGTTCAAAGCCGAGAAGGACGAGCCGGTGGTGCTAGCGGCAAGTGCCAAGGTCAGCACAAGCATTCCGAATGGAGCCACGTTGTACTTGGTCAAGGGTGCCATGTAGGCTGGATTAGGGCCTGAGTCCACGGGTTGGACCACGCACTTTTTGGTTCTGAAGACACGGGCTTTGAGTCTCTGGAGTCCCTGGACTCTGGGGTTTTGAGGAGCCCAGATTTGGGTTTTGGCAGACCAGGGCCCCGGACCTCCCGTTCCGTGGGAAACGCGAGCATCGAGCATTGGATCAGGGTAGCATGGCTAGCTCGCCGCGCTGTGCGCTGTTCTCAGAAAGGGTGGAATGGGACTGCAAGTCGGTGTCTGTGATTGACATATCATTCACCGCAGATGCGTCTGATATCCTTCTGCCGGCCGCCGAACGCGTGTTGCTATGGAGGCGTCTGTTGCTATGGAGACACCACGCATATTCAGGTGGAGAACCCTGGTTGGGAAGCGCTCGTATGAATGAACTGGTGTCGGACCGCAACGTCACAATACGACGGCGCATTGCGTTTTGCTCGGAAACCCCACTATTGTGCGAGGCCCTGCTTTTTCCTACGGGCCATGGGCTTCAGTGTAAAATCCCCCACGGCCTAGTTGCCGCACACTGATCCTCATCAAGCGCACCGTGACTGTCCAAATGCCAAGCCGTCAATGCATGGTCTTGTGGCATGTCTCCGTAACAGCATCCGCAACATAGTTATAGATGCATTCGCAATTATGAAGTGGATCACGAACGGAGCCTCTCTGCGGTGCATTGACATGGTCCGTCAGCATCGGCTTAATCGCTCTTTAATATAGTGCGACCCCACTGCCCAATCTGCCATACGATACTAAGACAACCACTCCATAGAAAGCAGAAAGCAGTATCATGTCAAAAACAGCCCAGCTGGATTCAGCAGCCAGGCGGTCTCCGCTCCCCTTTCCAAAAAAACAAAAAAAAAAAAAATGTTCTGTTCTTGGGAACTTACCACGTCCAGCTTGATGATTGGCCCGGGGAACCAGACGGTCACATGACCACTGCATTCGTGGGCCATCCATAATACGGTCGCCATCAGGACCAGCTCTATTCACAAAATAAAAGCAATTCTGCTCCGACCCGGGCCGGTTTTCCCATGTAGTCCTCGGTCCGCCGAAATCTCGTGATCGTACATCGGGCCCCAGTCTGGCTCTACGCACACCTCTGAAGCTGCGCACCAAAGCACATCGAACCTCAGCCAGTAGTTTTTTGCCGCAATCCGCCATGGGCTTTCCCGTCCACCCCTACCTCAAAAGAACGTTGGTGGCAGTCACGTGGCTCCCCGTAGCGTTCACGGTGTTTGATCACGTGCTCCTGCCGTGCCAGGTGTCGGGCTTCTCGATGGCCCCCACCTTCAACCCAGGCACAGAAAGCACGGCCAAGGACGTGGTGCTTATCCGGAAATACAACTTGAAATGGCCCACTTCGCTCGAGCGGGGCGACGTGGTGATGTTCCGCTCGCCCGAGGACCCCGAAAAACTCGTCACCAAACGCGTGGTGGGGCTCCAGGGCGACGTGATTATTCCCCGGGACAGCCTGTACCCCAAAAAACAGGCGCTCGTTCCCCGCAATCATCTCTGGGTGGAGGGCGACAATGCCTTCCATCTGGTAGACTCCAATAAGTTCGGGCCGATCAGCCAGGGCCTTGTTGTGGGGAAGGTCATGGGCATCGTCTGGCCCTTGCTGAGAGCCGGCTCGGATATATCTGGCGGTGCCCGGAACGGCTTTCTGCAGGGGCCCGAGACTCCTGAAAGCGTCTGAGGGTCTTCTTCCAGCAGGGTGTACGGAGAGGTTGGGCATTGGTGTCTGGTTCAATAGCATTGACTTGTTGTTTCTCCGAATAGCATTCACTTGTTGTTTTCCAGAATAGCTTCAACTGTTGTTTTTCTGAAGAGCTTCAACTGTTGTTCCTCAGAATAGCTTCAACTGTTGTTTTTCAGAATAGCATCAACTGTTGTTTCTCAGAATAGCATTAACTGTTGTTTTTCAGAATAGCATCAACTGTTGTTTCTCAGAATAGCTTCAACTGTTGTTTCCCCTCCTAGCTTCAACTTGTTCCCCGTCTAGCTTCAACGCATTATTTCTCCGAATAATGTAGGGATCCACCCGCGGCTCCTGGACCACGCAATCGTACCAGTGCTCTCGCTTAAGCCGGTACAGACGTGTGACCTTCTCCTCCAAAATCATGTTCTTGTCCCGGCACTCGCTGCCGTACAAGTCGTTGCGGCATTTGTAAAGGGGCGTCCACACCCCGAAAAAGGGGCGGAACACCCAGTCACCATACACCCGTGATGTGAGTCCCTTCGGGTACTCTCTGAGGAGAACGGCCTGGAACTCCCGAGGAACATATGCGGCTTCGCCCTCGAAGGCCGTTGGTCGGAGGGGCCCTAGCTCATCGAGCCGGTGGAAATGCAGGTCCTTGCAATTATACAAGTGGCGGCTTTCCCAGCACTTTTGCTCGCGCGCCTCAAGCTCCAGGTGGATGCTGTGTATCATGTCGCCTGGTGCCATGTGCGCCGACTGGAGGAGATCGCGGTAATCCGGCTGGAAAAGCGCATGGAGCCGGCTGGCTGCTTGACGCTGCGTTTCTCCTGCTTGCTGATAAGTGGGGCTGATGGCCAAGGCCGTGATGTCCACGTAAATACCCGTGTCTGTGTCTATAAACCGTGCGTCTATCACGTTGTTGCCGTCTTGGGGTACCCTGGTTCTGTAGTGCGGACTCACATCTAGAAAATACAGATGAACGCTAGCGATGTCTGGGTCGTCGCAGAGGTCAACGACCAAAGACTGGTTGTACAGCCGGGCCATCTTCTCGATGCTTTCATAGGTCGTTTGCACGTCCATATCTTGGTCCCAGGGCAAGCTCATGCCGTTCCAGTACCAGCCTAGTAACGTGCCGTGCGCGAGCCACGTCTTCAATTTGGCAGACCTGGAGAAACGGAGCCACGCTTTGGCTAGCCGATGTAGCACCACCTTGCGCTCGTAGTCCGACAATTTCGTGGTCCTGAAGAATCGCCAGTCGTAGTGGAAGCCAATGTGGGTTCCTGCAAGCTCGGCTTCATGAAAGTACTTTCCTGGAGGAACTGAGCAGTTTGGTGTTGATTGGAGTGCCAATTCAGACTGTGATGTAGACGCACACCCACGATCAACGTTGGTTATTTCTGGATCAAAGTCGTCGGGCGACAAGCTTGTTCCAATATCTTCACCCTGTTCATGAGGCAATGATGCGGGAAGCGCCTTTTCGGCTTTTGTGTCGTTCATTATTTTTTTGAGCCTAGCGAGCTGTTCGACGATGGATATTTGCCGTGGCTCGGGGTTTTCCTCCAAGTAGTCACGAACCATGCAAGCTAAAGTGTCCTTAGTGCCGCCATTGCTCGTGGTAAGGACCAAGCTCGGCAAGGCAGAAGAGGTTAGTTCCAGTATCCCAAGAAAAATAAGTCTAGACGGGTTCTGCTGGCTATAATACAAGTAATTGGCTCCGACGTATTTCCTGACCGGCGCAGATAACGGCGCATCGACGGGTCCTGAGATTTCCACCGGGGGCCCCTTTGCCCGTAAAGAGTCTCTACAAACGGATTCAAGCGATGTTTGATCATATGGCCCCATGAATAAAAACAGGCAGTTTGCCAAGGTTCCAGAGAGCGATTGGAAGTCGGGGCTCAAGGAAATGCCCAAGAGCGCGTCGCACAGAAACGGCAAGCCAAATTCTGGCTCGAGAAACGTCGTGTTCTGTAGTTGTGAGGAAATCCGACTCACCCATAGTGCTGGAAGCACCCGTGGATCATAGTCGTAGTTTCTGTATATTTGCGTCCACTCGTCCTGTGTCAGGCCGCTCAGATTTGTAGCATTGGGCATCCTTATTGATGGAAGAATAGACACGCCTAGATGCAGATGGACTTGTTCCCAGAAATTCTGTACATCAAGGTTTGACATGGATTCACTGGACAGGCCATACAAAACACGCACTACATACACCAAGGACAGTAAAAAAGCCACGGCCCCCGAAACAGCAACGCCCGCTTTCGCGTACCCGAATTCCATGTCAAGAGCCAATCAACAGTAAAACAAGGGAGTTTAGGTCTGATTAAACAATAGTGAATTGGGACAAGCTTTGCTGGTCCTTATTGGTACGCGTCTTCGCGTCATTTCGCATGAGTGCGGCTGCGTAGTTGCAAAAAAAAAGGCGTAACTGCAATAAACAAATTGGAGCAGCAGCATATCCAGATAGCAAATGAAAGAAGGTCACAGTGGTGGCGTTGCTGCGAGCGTGCGCAAGTCGCAGGCAGCTCGCTGATCTATGTTCTAATGTATCATATTATTAGAGGTGGCATTTATTAGCAACACTGTTCATTTCATGAAGCAGACGGAAGTCTCAAACACCTACTAATACCGGCCAGCATCTAGCTTGTGGAACACTGTGGCGCTCAGATCAGAACTTGGCGATAAGTTGAAAGCAACACCCGTCACTTTTGCCTATAGTGTGCTTTTTAGTCCGCTTCAAGTCTATTGAAATGCGCAAGTGAGCCACATATCCCAGCCTAGGCTTTTGGCCCATGGTGTAATCCATCATGTGATGTCTCCAGCCGGGACATCGTGACACACACTGAATCTCCGCCACACAAACGTTATCTGTCAACTTCCTCAGAGATCGGCAGCAAAAGCTTCCACAATATATCGATGTACTACAAACACGTCACCGAACGTCGCGTAGTAGCTCAATGCCACAGAGATGTAGCCTCACAAACAACTCCTTGTCGCCAGCCAACTCCACTAGGCTCCGCGGCATGTTTTTCAGGCGCCGCAAATACCGCTCATTGTCAAGGCTCTCGATTTTCGCCTGGTCTCGCACGGCCTCGACCTTGGTCTGCAAAAATGCAATCATTTCAGAGATATAACTGGACACGAAATGCCACCGTTCCAAGAGACGGGTTTCCGAGTCACACAAAACCAAAAACGCGTACTTGCGCTCGGCTCCGCGGGCATGTAGATCTGGAATGCTGAACACCTTGCTGAGGCAGAAACCGTTGGTGGCGTCCCCATAGAAAAGCGGTTTCAGTGGGTCGGCCGTGGCCTCTACGGACAAGCATTTCATCACTAGTTTCATAAGAGACGTGTAGAGCCGTGGGGACTGGGGGTACTTGGTGGAAATGTAGCATTGTGGGCTTGCGCCATATTCTTGTGCGCTGGCTTCTCCGTGCAAAGAGCCACTTCTCTTTAAACTGGGGTCTGTTTTGGAAGGCGCCCCCGTAGAGCGCCCGCCCACATCCGTCACTATATTAGTGGCGTCTTTGGGTAATATTAGGGCACAGCTTTCACACAGGGAAAGAGTTGATGTCAGCATGGGGCCCGTGCTTGTCTGTCGCTGGGTGCATATAATGGTGGAGGGCCCGTGGATTTCACAGAAATGGGCCAAGCAGACCACGAAGCGGGGCGACGGCATTCTGTGTCGCTTGTGAGAGTGGCTCTTGGTGCTTTCCCAGGTTTGTATCCAGTTTGCCGGGAACAGATTGCTTCTGTCGAGAATCTGGTGCTGCAGCTCCAAAATTTGTCAGGATAAGAGTTTACGGAATAGTGTGAATAGTGAGGCTCTGAGTCTACCTGCGCGTCAGGCAAACTGTATGTATATACAGTTGAGTTGGGATGCTACTTTTAGTTCATTACTGGAAACCCACGCAGTCTCAGGCCCAGTATGCACAGGATGTCCGGCTCTTCCCCGGAGATGGGTGGGGACGTATGTCAATCGAGGTCCCCATGTTGTAATTAAAGCAGACCAGTTTCCACTTTCAGGATGGTTTCGTGGAGATCCAAAAGGAGCTATTTAGGGAGAAGAGACTCGGCTTGAAAACAATAAATAGCCAATGCGCCAAACCTTTAATTTAACCAAGACTCTGTTTTCGCACCGAAATGAATCTCATCTTTGAAATGAATCTCATCTGCTGGAACAACAACACTTCACTGAATTCCAGAGCAAAACACCCGCCTTCTCTTCTTTCGCTGAAGCTGCTCTAGATAACCAAGACACCACCAGCCCGGGTCGCGTCCGGCTCTCGAATCTACAGCCATGCCAGCAACTAGCATTTGCCGTCTGATGATGCACCGGCCAATATGTGGGAGGCACGGGTCTTGGGGCGCGACCCTCTATCAGTAGCGATAACTTGCACTCTGTTCTACAGATCGGTGGAACCAGGAAACAGAAGTCTGGTTTTCTCATTTTCGCCCGGACAAAGTCGAAGCCAATGGCTGGCCCGCGCCTCCCGAATCTAGAATCCCTCCGACTCGTGAATGTGCAGCTCCGGCCCGCTGGCTTTCCTGCCTTTGCGCAGGCTTTCTTCACTCTTCACTATATGCCTGAGGATGCTGGTAATGAATCTGTGGCCCCACAAGAGGGCCATCTGCTGCCGGTGGCGAGCCCCGAGATTCTGGCCAATCTTCTCTATGTGAGTGAGACGATCAGTGCAAATACCCGGATGAATTTCGGCGTGGTTTCGCTTCCTGCCATGCCCCAGCAGAGCTTTCGAGCACGGGTCAATGTCTGGGTTTCTACAAACGAGGAATCGGTCAAATATCGCCTTTTCTACGATTTGAAGGCGGATGTGCGGAATCTCGTGCCGCTCGCAGATATATCGCAGGACACACACGACAACGGGCTTTCTGCCAACGCCATAGTGTGGCAATTCGAAGGCCAAGCATACTGTTTACCGGCCCATCTAGAGAGCGCCCCAGCCAAAAGTGTGGCTGGCCGAGCGGAAACGGCGCCTGCCCCCAAGCGTCGAGAAAAACAGGCAAAACCCTCGTACACTGTGGACGATGTCCGGCACATGAGCAGCCTTATCAGGGGTGTTCGTGATTTCGATGACATCAAAACCGCAACGTCCACAGAGATCGATACTCTTGTGGCCAGAAACGTGCTGCGTCCATTCAGGCGGGACCGCTTGGTCCACTGGCTTCCGCAGTTGGAAAAACTCATTGCAAAGCAGGAGACCGCGAATGAGAACTTGGAATCTCGCATTCTCGCCACGCGCAACATTGTCAAAGAAAGAGCCCGGCTTATCCAGGACGACTTCCCGTGCTACAAAAGCCTTCTCGAGGAAAAACAAGCAATTGTGGCCTCGCAGGTTGCATCCTTGCATGACTCGCTTGAGCACTCGGTCTTCCCCCACATTCTCTCTTCCATGCGTCGCATAGTCTCCGAGGTGATCCACGCGTTTCCCATCGAAATGGCCGAAAACTCCACCCATCATTCAATCTCTGGCATAGAGTTCCCGTCCTCGATTGCCGAGATCCTCGACGTGTGTTACAATGGGGAGCCCAAACTCCACCCTGTTTCCATTCCTAATCCACTCGATGGCATGGCCCATGTTTACTCTTCGCTGGTCGACTGCATAAATGCCGGGCTTTCCGAAATCGTTGCGCTTTTGAATATGCTCTCGTCGGTCACGGGGGTGTCCTTGAAGTATCAAATGACATATGCCGGGTCCAGGAGCTTTTTGGTGGAGCATCTTTCTCCGCAGCAAGTGGTGTCGAATAATAGAGCCACGCCCGTGGCAATGCACGTGTCCACAACTGTCACCTATCCGCTCTATTATGATATCGAGCAATCGGGGAAGATGCTGGACGGTCTTGTGGGGACGGATGGCAAGAAGTACCCAAGAAACGTCCGTTTTGAGCGCGGGCTAGCACTTTTGAACCGCAACTTAAGCTTCTTCATCTCAGACATTGCTGACCTATATTCACAATACAATGGAGACACCAAAACAGGCAAGTCAATCATACAAAGCATTCCTTTAGACTGCTTAGACCACTTTCTAGGGAACATTCATTACCTAATGCTTTTCATCACTGCGCCGCTTCAGTGAGCCACTTTTGTGTTCTTGGCATTGTGCACTGATAGAGGACGGGTACCGTCACTCAAACGTGCATCAACCAGCGGGATGAAATTTTCCAAGTTCTGTGCCAAATGACTCGTATGACCTGAAAAATCAAATAAGCTATCTTGGCACCTGCTTCTGACTCCGTCACGGGGAAGATTCCAACAATGATGACTATCGTCTGTTTTGTATTCAATCAGCCCAGAAAATTGCAGCCACGGCACCAGGTTTCACTTTATAACCAGTAGCCGTCTATCAGCTTGTATGTTTTATTGTCAAATGCGAAATGCCTGCTTTTATAGACCAAGAGTATTATGTTTGAAGCCCAATGGGTCTTCGTAATCTAAATACATGTAGCAAGTAATGTAAGGAAATAAAATGACATTCATTTGAGAAAATATTGGTGGTGGTGTAAAATTTGATTCATGTCGAAAGACCAAACAGATATATTCTCTGAACTTAATGCGGAATCTTGTTCCTTAATGCGTGCAATCCTTTGAAGTAAATTATGAGATTTCAGCGCGAAGCATACAGGTACCTTCAGCCAACTCTAAATCCATTAATCAGTGTGACAAAGAATGGCAGGATGTATGAGTACCGATTACGCGTTTCTGACCTAGACCTTGGAAGCCACCTCCATGGTCATTCACGATTTGAGCCCGAAACAACAACACAACTCAGACAGAAGGCTGTCTCGTCTTGTAGTTGCTCAGAAATTCCTTAAACCAGTCTGAATGTTTCAAGATAGCAAAGCGCCTCCGGCAAGACACAAATTGCGTCTTGAGAAGTGAACCTTATAGACGGGCGTCTTCTTCGTGAAGTAGGCGGTCAAATGGTCAGCAGTTGCAATGATTTCTTTTCTGTTAGTCTTTTCTGCAGGCTTCTTTGTACCGTCATTGGCATTGGTCATACCATTCCGACCCTCATTTCCCGAAATAGCCTCCGGCAAAGGGCCTGAATCAGAGGTGTTGCGCTTGACGTCCCAAACACGCACAGTATTGTCAGCTCCACCACTAACGAGTACACTTCCATCACGGGAAAAAGACAATGAGTAAATGGAGCTGCGTCCATGGCCTCTCATCGTCTTCATTCGCCTTCCCGATCCAATGTCCCATATATTAACCATGCTGTCTTCGCCTGCACTGGCTAGCCATCTTCCATCAGGCGAAACAGCAATACAATTGACAGCACCGGTGTGACCCATGAATATTCTCACCGCATTACCCGTTTGTACGTCCCACATGCGACAAGTCTTGTCTGACAGGCCTGTGAAGACGTAATTGGAGTTTGGGTGGAACTCAACGCAATCCACGTCATTGATGTGGCCGGCGAAAATTCGCAATGGGTATATATGATCCGTGGCCCATAATCTTGCAGTTTGATCGTGAGAGGCAGTTGCAAAGTAGTGTCCCAACGGGGAAAATTTGACATCCCAAACTGGCAGGTTATGCCCTTTGTAAGACACAAGAGCGGTGTAGGTATCGAGAGACCAAAGTCTCACAGTCTTGTCTTCCGACGCAGACACCAAGTACTTATTGTCCGGAGAAAACGACATTCCGTATACGGGCCCGCTGTGGCCAATCAACTTACGGGAGTTGTCATTATTGTGGGGGTCGCGCTTCAAGAGCGACTTCAATGGGCGGCCGTCTAGACTCCAGAGCTTGATGTAGCTGTCCTGAAAACCGCCAGCTGCCAAGTTCGAGTCCTGGTTGAATTCTAGGCAGGTGAGGTCGTTGTTCGTATTGTGGAACGTGTACATGCACACGGATGGGGCGCTAGCCTGAATTGCGCCCAATTTTATTTTGGAGCGGGAGTCTTCCACGGCCAAGATCATGCGCTTGATGTCACTGGCGTCCTTCATGGGCAACGGGAGGGAGTCTGGCGCGGGCGAGTCCTTCTCGGCCGCAGTCATTTCCTCGAACTCCTGGACGAGGGACTTGCCGTTGACGGGCGGCGAGCTCTCGTCCTTGACCTTCAACTCGGCCTCGAGCTCTTTCTCGACGTCCGGGTCGAGGGGCATTTTGCCCAAGGACACAGACTGCTCGTTGAACTTTTCGATCTCGTTGGTGCTGGCGAGATAGCCCGGGATGCCTTCGGTGGGGTCGGCCTCGCCTTCCTGGGCGATTCGGTCGGGCTTCGTGGTGGCGATGATGGGGTTGAGGTACTGGTTGATGATGCGGATCAAGACCGCACCGCCCACGGCCTCGTTCTCATGAAGGAAGTAGAGCAACAAGTTCATGGTGGTCTTGGACACGAGGATGCGGTACTTGTTGGAGCGGTAGGCCTGGGCCAACGGGTTCTCGCGGAGGTGCTGGGGCAAGGAGATGCCGCCCAACAGGCGCACCTCCAAGCCGTGGAGAATGCGGTGGTCCGCGCAGAACTTGTCGTAGAACACCTTGGCGTCCGCGGCATAGCCCTTGGCCACGAGCTCGAGGTAGCAGTGCACGAACAAAGGGTACATCAAGCGCGCCAACTCGGGCTTGTACAAGTCCAAGGACGACTCCACCCAGCCACGCAACACGCGGTACGCGCGCGAGTAGTTCTCCGGGTCGTTCTCGCGGCGGTACTTCTCCTCCTCGTCGCGCAACATGCGGAGCTCGCGCTCCTTGGCCAACTGCAGCTCGCGGTCCTTGGTCTCGCGCAACTCACGCTCCGTGGTCACCACGCGCTCGCGCAAGTCACGCAACTCGCTTTCCAGCCGCGGGTAGCGCGCCGAGCCGCCCGTGGGCGGCCGCAGAATCTCCCCTGGCCCGGCCATCGGGGTCACTGCCGGAGTCACTGCAGGCCCGGCCGGCGTCGCCAGGTTGAGGCTCTCCATGCGGAACATGGCCTCCGTTTTGTGGAAGCCCTTTTTGTTGAGGTACTCCATGACGATGCGGTTGAGATCCGCCTGTGTGTATTGCTGCTGGCCGGCTCTTGGCGGCGGCTGTTTGGCGGGCTGGCCCGGCGCCAGGGGGGCCGCAACCGGCGCGGAAGCGGCGCCTGTGTTTGTGGAGCCGGCACCTGCATTTGCAGCTTGCGAAGGCGCCGCCGTGGCGGCCTGTGGCGGCTGTGAGTTGGGCGTGGAGTTCAGCGCCATTTGTGGACCGAGTGGGGGCGCTATTTCGGCCGGAAAAAAAGGAGAGGGCGAGTTTTTTCGCACGCTGGCGGGTCAGGTCGTCCGCAGGGGGCTAGGGTGGGTGTGGATGGCCGCGGTCCACGATGGTGTGGGTGGATATGAGGGAAGGAAGAAGGAGTTTGGCGCCTTGAAGAGGTGTTTTGAGTGCACGGTTCGCGCTGGAGTTTTTGGTGAGCACACGACCGCCGCCGACCAAGACGCGCCAGTGTTTGATATGGGTTGGCCCTTGATGGTTTGAACCTTTCTTTTATTTGTTCTGGCTGTCCGTTTGTGTTTCTCGGTTTGGGATAGCTTTGGGATTGGTGTCCCGTTTAGTTCCGCTCGGCTGGTGTCTGCAGCTTCATGTCAAGTTCAGGAATGAGCCTCGCGGATAATTGCTTGTTGGTATATTAGAATCCGAATCCCATACCAATTGTACCATGGATAAATATAACCGTCATGATGATAAAAAAAATTCAGTTGTAAAGCATAGAATAGGGGTATGTGAAAAGAAGGAGAAATTAGAAACTCGAAAAGATTACTACAATGGAGTAAATTATGTGTTGAATGCAAGATAAAATTGAAGATGCCTAAACCACCAACTTATCATAATGGTTGACTGGGTGGTTTTTCAAATGCTGATGGCTCTGTGCGTTTAATGAAAAGCAGTCCGAGTACTTTTCTTTCGTCAAGTCTCTTCATACCCGTGGAGCGTATGTAGTGCAATCGGTGTGACATCGATAGGCTTGTAAAGCAGGTGAAGAACTCTTTACTAGCAGCTCTCGGAGATTTGATTTTATGAAAAATGAATCGCAACACGCCTCGCATATACTCTCTCACTACACTGCCCAGTGCGGCCCCACAGACCTGAACTAACGTTTGTTCTCTGGTACCCGTTAAAGAAACATCAAACTAAGGGACGGCATATAACAATGGCTGGACTGCATTGGGAATGGGTCCATACGACTCAAAATTAAACAAATGAGGGCGCTGAAATCCTTCCTTGCCATGACGGTCAAGGTGTAAATCGCATATATGTCATTCATGGTCAAATAAACCTGGGCTCGGATCTCGGCTCATTAAAAAAATTGTGGGTGTGTACAGGGTAGGGGCCCGTGCAATGGTCAGGGGTTTCTCGTAAGTTCTCGCTCCTGTCTCGGGAAATACATGTGCTTCTTTGAAAGAAGAAAAACACTACATTCTATTTCGAGATGATGAATAATACTCACGGCCCCAAAAAAGAAAACAGCCATACCTCCAGTTACATTCACCAAGGCGGCCTTCCAGACTCCAACCGGCAATCGAACTGCCTTGGCCCACCTGGTCCGAACTTCGATTCTGATAATCCCGCGAATGCGCAAGGTGAATCAAAGAAGAGTAGAGAGGACATCAACGATGGATAAATTTCAGTCAATGAAAGGCTAAGAAGAAGAGAAAAGATGCAATTGAAAAAGAGAACGGAAAAGAAAAACGGCAAGACATGGGCGCAAGCATCAAAGCCAAACTCAAAGTCACTTATGAGGAAAGGCAACGTGTTGAACGAGGGACGTGTACCTGCAGACAAGATTAAGGGGAGTCACCATACCCAAAAGCCCCAGAAGAAGCACCCAGGAAGACATGTGAGTGGCATTAAAGAAGAGATTGTGGATGAAGTCTCAAATTTATCGATAAAAGAGATTGACAGTGATAAAGAAAATGTAACCGGAGAACTGGATCTTGAATTTCTTCTCAGTGAAGGAAAGAAAGGCATGCAGAAGATAGTGTTCAGGAACAAAGCCTATCATCAAAGAAACCAATTTAGAGCATTGATGGACTCAGCCCCTCAAGAGATATAAGTGGCACTTCTCAATGAAATTCCGAACAATCTGCAGACTCACCGGCTTGACATAGTTAACGACTTCCAGCTCACACCCCTGGAAATCAAAAAACTGTTCTTACTCGAAATCACCAACAGCCTTGAGAAAACAAAGCTGAAGCTCCTCTCCACGAGGGAGAAGATGAAGAAAGCTTTTGATGCACAAATCAATATGAGAGAGACGAACATTGATTCGACCAATGAGGAGTTACAGGAAATAATCGAGACGACATAAGCACGCTGTTACGAAACGCTTGATAGTACCGTCATGGAATACGTGACTTACAAAGCAATGGAACACATCAGGATTGCCCACGGAAAAGCATATTTCCCTATAGTGGATACCAATGAAACATGCAACCACCTTAGAGACTTGGAAGTGGATACTCATAATATTTTGATGCCCGCCGAGATCAAAAGACTGATCGATGATATGTTGATTCATCAAGAGATTGCTTTTGACGCAGACCAAGACAAGCTCTTCTCTTTTGTGAAAAATAATCAAAGTCACGGTAGACTTCTTTATACCAACATCACGTATTGGCCAATGAAAAATCCTCAAGAATATTACGAAGATTTTTTTCTTGATTCCTCGGACAGAATCTTGAAATTCAAGTCCAGGAACTTGGGAAACCGCTCAGGGAAAACGGAGGCACATGTGTTGATTAAACTCGGGCTGGACAAAATTCCACCACGTAAGAGCACAGTGGGACACATGAAAGACTACCTTATAAGAACATCCCAAACAAAGAATCTTGCAGCTGCAATAGTTGCTAAATTGGAAAAAAGTCTCAGAGACTTTGAAAATGTCAACCCAAGGGAAGATAATCCGGCCATGAAGAGAGCTAGAACCGGAACAGAACGCACGTTGAATAAATTTCAACAACTAGTGAAATATCGCAACAACGCCATAAGAGAGCTTGACAATAAGCCTGACCACATGCCATGTAACGATCGTTACGACATGACCAGTAAAGTCCTTTTCAACATGCAATACGGTCAAACCTGAAACTCCACACTTACAAAGTCATGTCTTCAGAGGGTAAACCTGGGACAAATCTGAAACAGGTAAAAGCAGGTGTCACAAAAAGTGGTGTTATGTTGAGCAGGGAGGAGCCTCGATCATGTCATTGAGGAGATATGTTGTGGTTTATTTCGCAGATTGATGAAAACTCACCTACTCGATATAACAGTACGATCAATTATGGGCTTATCAGCAGAGTATATCGTTTGTCGTACTGATAGGGCTGCTATGTGTGGGAAGCATGCAGTTCTGTGGTTACTATGCGCCGTTCCATAATTTGATGTTTCTTAAAAGAAAATACCACGGTGCATTGTTTCCCGTCAATACAACTTTAGCTAAGCTCCGTAGGGCCATACTGAGTAGTGTAGTATAAGATCATATGCGGAATCGTGCTGCAATCTTCTTTTCAAAAACAATTTTTGGACCAGTCAAATCGAGCTACACTCAATTTGCACCCAGTCCCAAAAATTGAGAAAAATGAATTGTTTCAGGCCATAACTCCAAAAAAGTGCTAGAGGCACTCTACTAGCCTGGAGGGCATTCTGTACTGAGAGTTTTCAAATGTCATCCTGTTCAATCAAAGCTAGCCTATTGCAGACCATTATAAGTTGGATGAATTTTGGAGCTCCAGTTTTTCAGTTCTGTTGCATTTTGAAGAGACTCGAATGTTTGGGACTTGATAACAAGAGGCAAATATAGGAAGATTACTTTGACGTGTCAATTGCTACAAACTCGAAGCAAAGCTTCTTTGTTTGTTAAAGCTAACATGACTGACGATTCGAATCAAGCGATTCGTTCTATGAGCATTCTGAGATCTGATAGTTCTGAAGAGACGAAAAACAGGATTGTTGCAAATGGCATCATCAATGAATCGTAGTGGCTCCGTTTTCGTGTTTGCCAGTATGCCAATTGAAATTGTACGAATTGACTTAAATTTGCTTCTGGTTCACCTGTCACATGATTGCAATCCACAGTCTCACTAGTGAAAGTTCCATGTTTTGCTCTTCGGGTCATAACTATCATCTCCGACACAGATCAGCATGCGGTGTAAGAAATGAATGTTTGGAAGTTTATGAGTATTATAAACCCCATCGCCCTTTCAGACCTGTCACGTCGAGGATCGGAATATTGGTTTGGCCGTGTCCCACGGCCCTTGCAATTCGTTCTTGTACTTCTGCAAGAACAAGAAATACAGCGGGAGTCCAAACAGTACAAACGCCACACTCACAAGGTAGCCCAAGGCAAAAACAAAGCCGTGGACAAAATACAACATCGTGGACACAAGCACACATACCAAAGCCATGCCCAAGTAGTGGATACGCGGAAAATGCTGACGCAAGCGAAAGTCAAACACGGGCATGAGCACACACACCTCAAGTGAAAACATGAGATACGAAAACGCTGCCATTGACAGCAGGAGCCGCGAGGCTAGCACTATTGCGTTGGCAAACGATAGGTTAGTTGAGACCACGGATTTGTACAGTGATGCTGGGTCTAGTCCATAATCGTGATACACGACGTTGACACAGGTGAGGATGAACGAAAGCGCCCACACTGAATCCAGCGACGACGACCGGGTCAAGGATCGGAGCGTGGGGGAAAATATAAGCAAGAGCATTGTGATCACCGCGTACAGCTTCAAGTGGCGGCGCCCAGAAGCGCTACTGGCGTCCGTAGCTAGCAAAACGAGAGACACGGCAGATGACGCTACGGTGGGGATTCTGGCGCCCCATAGAGACGAGTATATGGCAGAGAAGTTCACGTTGGCTAGAAGCAAAAGCAGCCCGTAGAGGGCCACGAGCGAAAAGTCGTTGAACAACTTGAAGTATGAGTACTGCGCCACGGTGGTGTTTCGCTTGAGCTGGTCTAGAAACGACACGTGGGTGTAGTTGTCGGGGAAAGGCTGCCGAAGATATAGGAGTTTCCTCCATGTATGAGCGGCAGAGATGGTTCCCGGCAGATGGAACATGGCCCTGTCACCGTGATTTTTTTGGGGGTCTGTTTTCAATGCCATGGCCTTGGTCTTTGGTCGAAGAGCCGGGATTTAGTTGGCGTGTGGCCGGTGTTGCGCTGTCCGCAAAGGCGTATACTCAAACGTGCTTGGGTGACGGGGCCTCCAATGTATAAGTTCTGGGGCCGCAGTATAAGTTGGGGCCACAGTATGAGTTCTGGGCCCGCGCGCCCAGGCCAGGCCCCCCGTCTCTCGGGCCTAGTGCCATAAATGCCATGCGGCCAAAAGACACCACTGACGGCCAAAAACAACATTGTCTTTGCTCCCTCCTTTTCTTGACGTGCTATGATAAGATCTGCCCCGCCATACCAATATTATGCTCCAATCAACCCAAGATGGCGGGCCTCAAAATACCGTCTACCCAGCCGGCCCCAATTTCCCTCGCCCGCGGGCGCGGATCTTAGGGCCGGCCCTAGAACCACGTCACGTTTACCCAGTGTGCACCCAAACTCAGTACGTGCTTTCTTGGCCTATATAAACTCTTGTTTTCGGTAGTTTCACCTTGGTTCTCCAAAAAGGCCAGTTAGCTCAACAGACATTCCATTGGCCACTGCTCCAGATGTCTCTTCCCAGTGGGCTGCTGGCTGAAATGCCATCCCGAACTCGCCGCTCAGGCAGCGATATGATAACAAGCACATCCGACGGGTCTGCGCGGAGTGTCTTGACCGTAGACAGGCTTCCAATAGCAAGGGCCAGCGTGGCTGCGCTGGACAAGCTCTGGACACAGATCGATGTGTTGGACGATGTCAAGGCCATGGCCGAAGAAGTGGACCGCACCGGTGGTTTTTTCACCGACGACTTCTCGATTTCATTGGCCCAGCTCAAGAGCTCACAGTCGCGGCTTCTCGAGGTGATTTCCAGGCACCAGGCGCTGAGCGACCGGGCCAGGGAACAGCGCCGCCAGCTGGCCAAGGAACACTCGGAACTTGTCAGTGTGGATGAAGAAGACATCCTCCAACAGCAGGAACGCACACGGAAACGCATGAGTGACTTTTTCTCGGCAACAGCGGCGCCGCTGGTCGAGACGGCGCAGTCGCGTGATTTCGACGAGCTCAATGAATATGCGCTGGAGGTCAGAGACAGCCTTGGGGAGGTAAGCGAGAAGATGCGTGACTTTGATCTGGTGACGAAGAAGTTGTGGTAGTGCTTCTGCTTGTGCGAGATATGCCTGCGTGGAGTTTTGCTTGCTGATTGTCTGTCTTGACTCTGATTCCTTTATGAGTGTCTCCGTGGCTTTTTGCATGCCAGTTGTCTGTCTTGACTCTGATTCCTTTTTGAGTGTCTGCGTGGAGTTTTGCTTGCCAGTTGTCTGTCTTGACTCTGATTCCTTTTTTGAGTGTCTGCGTGGAGTTTTGCTTGCCAATTGTCTGCCTTGACTCTGATTCCTTTTTGAGTGTCTGCGTGGAGTTTTGCTTGCCAGTTGTCTGTCTTGACTCTGATTCCTTTATGAGTGTCTGCTTGGCTTCTTGCTCCTTGGATCTGCTTGCTTGAATCTGCTTGTTTTTATGTTGGTAACTCCAGGTTTTGCTCGCGTGGGCTTGGAAGTTCAGAAGGCCATTGTGGCTCCTTGATTGAGGGTTGTGAGGGATGGTAGCCCAAAGCGTGCTGGGGACATATGCCCGATTTCTTCAAAACACACGCTTGTGAATGCCCATCCATGTTTCGGCTCTACGGTGTGAGGTTTTGATGCTGGCTCGGATTGCCATCGACAGTCGTTTCACCTGTTGCACTTGGTGCAGAAATAACTGCAGGCGTTGCTTGCTCATACATGTGGCTCATTGAAACGACTTCAGAACATGTGGCGATGGTCGTGATATTCACATGCATCTAGAGGCACTCCAGTACATTCTAAGATTTTGGATCATCTCCGGCTGCATCAGGCAATTCTTGAGGTTCAAAGGCCTCTTTGATCTAGGCACAAAGAAACGAAAAGATACCCTGGTTTCCAGTAGAATACTCAAAGACAAGCTTTCTTGGCCCGCAAAAGCTAGCCCTGGGTATATTCTCGTGTAGGGGTTTTGTTGGTTCAGGAAAAACAACTTCTCATCCCTATTAGGGAATACAAGGGCTTGTTTGGATGGAAACCTTCGTCAGAACCAGCTATGACAATGCCTGAGCACCCGGCAATTCCAGTCGCGTGTAAGCTTTTCTTCAGACTCTTCAGAAGAAGCCTGCCATTATCTACTGAATTGATCGTCTATGTTTAGACGTCTGTAACTTCAGGAAAAGACCTTGTACGGAGCGCACGAGCATCATTTTCTTCAGGAGCCAGCAAGCACATACCCAGTATACTAATGAGTACCAGGTTGCATCATCCACAATGCGAGAGAATCAACAAGAAGAACGCCCGGGCTATATCACTTATAAACAAATGTC
The DNA here is from genome assembly GCF_001664035.1 of Metschnikowia bicuspidata var. bicuspidata NRRL YB-4993. Lineage (NCBI taxonomy): Eukaryota > Fungi > Ascomycota > Pichiomycetes > Serinales > Metschnikowiaceae > Metschnikowia > Metschnikowia bicuspidata. The sequence continues at coordinate 187,864 of NW_017387733.1, read as the reverse complement.
AAAAAGATTGCGGCACCACAATTTCGCATATGGCCTCCCACTGCACTAATCAGTGTGGCCCTACGGAGCTTTACTAGCGTTGATCGGACGGGAAACAGTGTGTTCTCCGTGGTATGGCTGCAACCGGAGGTAAAAAATTTAGTGGTCTCACAATATACATTCTAACTTGAAAATATTCGTCCGACAAACCAGTTGCATCGTTTTTCTTTCATTTTTTTGTTTCTACAAAAGATTTTTCGGGTTCCCAGTGGCTCTTGTCTTTGAATTATACACCACAAGATGCCGAAAACGGAGAAGTAAGCTTTCTAAGTTCTCTTCGACCTTCTGAGCGGAAGCGACTCCCACAACAGACTTATCCTAGTTTGTCGAAGTACTTTTCATGCGTGACAAGAGGATCACCCGGGCTGTGATGAACGAAGATAAATTTTCCCTTTTTTATACAAGGTACGTGTTAGAAGTTTTAAGATAGTACTAAGTTGTTATGTTCCTCAAACAGATGGATTCAACACATCCGCAGGGAGCCGTTCTGGTCCCCTGATGTGGGGTGTTTCTCTGAAAAGTTGACACTCAGAGGAGCCGATTGCGTCTTAAGGCATTTTGCCATATTATCTGTGACCACAGACCCTTCGAAAGATAGCTCACGGGTCAATGATAGATTTCAAGTCATTGAAAAAAAATATATTGCAAAAGCCGCATCCTCTACAAGTATTTCAAGGTTGGTATCGGGCCTACACTCGTAGATTGTATCACAGACCAGCTATATTTTCTCTTCAAAATCTGGCTTCCTGTGCCGCATACGACTTCCGGTCGTTCCACACCTATCGACAGTGTTCCATACAGTGCTCAAACATTGACTCAAATGACTCCTTTGTGTTTTCTTTCATTATGACCTAGTAAACACTGCGAAGCTCATGGTCATGAGGGATTTGACCTTGTTTGAAGAATGTTTGCGTGGCGGCCCAATTCCCTCAAATGATTTGCACCCAACTTTTCCCAGCCAAAGCCAAAGACATTATCCGTTTTTGTACTTGGTCTGGGAAAATACAAGTTTTTTCAAAAAATCTTGTGAATGTCTGAGGGCTCTCGTCCCAATTCATTCGTGGACTGGACCTCAATTGCCGTTCTGGAGCGCAAGCTCAGCCCAGTTTAAGCGGGGCGCAGGCAAAAGCTACGATCTCATTTGACCTTGGAATACAGCAGATTTTTCGAACCAATCCAAATCAGCAATTCACAGAAACAAGACCGAGCTAGTGTTGGACTGCATGTTATCTGCCAAGCTACTGAGCCCCAGGCTCCACTACTGACAACGTCCTTCCTTCAGTTCCTGTTGGTACCAGCCTTGTGGCCCAATTTTGCCGGGACGCGACACATTGATATTATATGGCAGGTTCATTTCCACGAGGCTTCCAGAATGAAGATCCTCTTTGCGCTGAAAACGGAGAGTAGGATACGAGGCCCATGATCAGAAGTAAAGGGATGTCAGAAAAAAGGGCTTCTCACCAGGAGGCCAGGACCATGGGTGACCATGATTCATTTGAGCTAGATCCTTCCGAAAAACAGGGCAATGAGTGGCTCAGAACCCGGAGGTCTCTCTAAGCGCATACGCTGTACACAGCGCGGGAATGGCGCCAGCGTTGGGTTTTTCCGGGCAACACTTGCCAAAAAATGGGACGGTGTATTCATGCGCGAGTGATCCGGCCTGCAAAGGGCTTAATTTGTGGGGCCCGATACGACTACGAGGTTTGCTGTCTGTTGAGCCACTGGGGCCAGTATGCAAGAGGACAGGCACTGAGAACATACATCTGGCACAAAACATACATCTGGCACAGAACAAATATCTGGCACAAAACATAGATCCCGCACTGCCAACATACATCTCGTATACGAGGCGGCCGGTGTTTTTGAGCCACGCACGCCACTTTTAACACGTGGACTGGGGTAATTTGGCTATGCACCCCAAAGTGAGGACGCGAGGGAAAGGCCCGCCCAATGCGGCGTGGGCTGCCGGAGAGCTGCGGAAATTAGAGTATTTTTTGGGTGGCCTTATTTTTCCGGCGAGCGGCTCGCGAGCAGCCGAAAGCGGGCGGCGCCCAATGCGGAAAGCAAGCGCGGGTCGGCATGATGGCAATACTGAGCAGGGTGGGGACGTTTTCTGGGACTAAGATGTTGATAGCAGTAGGAGAAGTGGGAAGATGGGGAAATAGAAATAGGGAAATAGGAAAAAAGAGAAACTAAGGGGAAATGTAGAGGCTATCAATTGGAGAGTACACAAATGTAGAGATGATTGTGTTAAATGTTGACAATATGGACGAGCATAGAGACAGATATAGAGGAGCAAGTACAGAGCGCGATAGGCGAACCAAGGCAAACATAGTGGCAAATATCCAGGGAGATATAGTGGCTTGTGTCGGGAATTCTAAATGAAGATCTCGAGACACATATAGACAAGTATAGTGACGAGTGCAAGTATAGTGACGGTATAGTGACGAATGAAGTGACAGTATAGTGACGGTATAGTGACGAATGAAGTGACAGTATAGTGACGGTATAGTGACGAATATAGTGACAGTATAGTGACAGTATAGTGACGAATGCAGTGAAGACTGTAGTGGCGACTCTAGTGACAATTGTAGTGACGATTATAGTGACGACTATAGTCAAGAATATAGTGACAAATGTAGCGACGAATATAGTGACGAATGTAGCGACGAATATAATGAAGAATATAGTGACGAATAAAGTGACGAATTTAGTGAAAAATATAGTGACGAATGCAGTGACGAATGTAGTGACGACTATAGTGACGAATATAATGAAGAATATAGTGACAAACGTAGTGACGAGTGAAGTGACGACGATAGTGAAGGATATAGTGCCGAATATAGTGCAAATGCAGTGACGACCCTACTGACGACTCTACTGACGACTCGTGACAAATCAAATACAGTGAATGTAGAAAATATCCAGCCAATACAGGAACCGACCGAGAAAACATCATTTAAAAAAAAAAAAAAAACACTATAAATAAAACACAAAAGACATCATCGACAACAACCCCCAAACCGGACGAACGAGGCAAACGGCCAAAGACAAGCAGCACTACGGACAGTGGCCCCAAACGGTCAGAAGCCTCCTCCGTTCAGAAAAAGTGACCATTCCCAGACCACGTCTACGAAAGTCTTTACAAATTCCCACACCATTTCTAGGATGACCATTTGCACCCATCCAGTTCCCCACCTCACCCCCAGTTCCCCACCGCGGCCGCTCGATTCCCGGCCGCGCCCGCTTGGTTGCTTTTTAGGTTTCGTGCCGGCCCTCTGCGCGCACCGCGCTGCGTCATGCGGTTACCGGTGCGCACACGATGCTCGCTTGGGCGCACGGTGCATTATAAAGCCGGAAAAATCCCCTCCGGTTTCGCCGACCCGCAGACACCCTATAAAACCCAAGTCCAAACGTCACATCCCGACACGACACGTCACGTCTCATCACGACACATCACATCACATCACAGCACATCACAGCACAATGGTCAGATTGGGACCCAAGGCTCCGCAGCACAGAAAGGGCACGTTCACCGACGTGCCGCAGGCCCTCCTCGACGAGGTCCATGCGTTGGAAGACCTCTTCCACGTGTCCGGCGACAAGTTGAAGCAGATCACGGAGCACTTTGTGGGCGAGTTGGACAAGGGCTTGTCCACGGCCGGCGGCAACATCCCCATGATCCCCGGGTGGGTGCTTGACTTCCCCACCGGAAACGAGACCGGCGACTACTTGGCCATCGACTTGGGCGGCACCAACTTGCGGGTGGTGTTGGTGCGGTTGCTCGGGCAGTCCAAGTTCGACACCACGCAGTCCAAGTACGCGTTGCCCCTGACCATGCGCGAGGCCGCCGCGGACGAGTTGTGGGGCTTCATCGCGTCGTGCTTGCAGCGCTTCGTGCACGAGCTCTTCCCGCAGGGCGTGGCGCAGCCGTTGCCCCTCGGGTTCACGTTCTCGTACCCGGCGTCGCAGGACAGCATCACGCAGGGCGTGTTGCAGCGGTGGACCAAGGGCTTCAACATCCCGGGCGTGGAGGGCCACGACGTGGTGCCCATGTTGCAGGCGGCCATCGAGAAGTTGCAGGTGCCGGTGCAGGTGGTGGCGTTGATCAACGACACCACGGGCACGCTCGTGGCGTCCATGTACGCGGACGCGGAGACCAAGATGGGGCTCATTTTCGGCACCGGCGTCAACGGCGCGTACTTCGACGAGTGCGGCGCCATCCCCAAGTTGCAGGGCCGCTTGTGCGACGACGTGTGTGCGGCCACGCCCATGGCCATCAACTGCGAGTACGGGCTGTTTGACAACGAGCACGCGGTGTTGCCGCGGCTCGCGTACGACGAGCAGATCGACGCGGAGTCGCCGCGGCCCGGCCAGCAGGCGTTCGAGAAGATGATCCTGGGCTACTACCTCGGCGAGGTGTTGCGCTTGGTGTTGCTCGACTTGGCGGCCGGCAAGCAGAAGATGTTTGCGGGCCAGGACTTGGCGCGCTTGCGCGAGCCGTACGTGATGGACACGTCGTTCCCGTCGCGCATCGAGCAGGACCCCTACGAGAACTTGTCGGACGTGCGCGAGTTGTTTGCGGCGCAGTTGGGCATTGCCACCACGGCCGCGGAGCGCAAGGTGGTGCGGCGCGTGGCCGAGTTGATTGGCGAGCGCTCCGCGCGCTTGGCCGTGTGCGGCATTGCGGCCATTTGCAAGAAGCGTGGCTACGAGACGGCGCACTGTGCGGCGGACGGCTCGGTGTACGAGAAGTACCCGGGCTTCAAGGAGCGCGCGGCGCGGGCCTTGCGCGACATCTTCGACTGGCCGGCGGGCGAGCCGGACCCGGTGGTGATTGTGCCTGCGGAGGACGGTTCGGGCGTGGGCGCGGCGGTGATTGCGGCCTTGACCGAGAAGCGCTTGCGCGAGGGCCAGAGCGTGGGCGTGCGCCCGGCGTAGCGGGCCGCCGGCCAGCGTTGCAAGTCGGGGAGGGACTAGAATGGAAGATGGGGGGAGTATAGAAGATGGACTAGAATAGACGATGTGTGGAACGTTGAGGAATGTAGAGGAGGGGGAGATACTAGAGTGGAGGATAGAGGGAGATGGGTTGGTGGAGTAGAGGATTGGAAGATGTGGCGGAAGGGTTAAGGGAATGTGGGGTGAGATGGAAGATAACATAGTGGAGCAGAATGGAAGATGTGGTGGAAGGGTTAAGGGAATGTGGGGTGAGATGGAAGATAACATAGTGGAGCAGAATGGAAGATGTGGTGGAAGGGTTAAGGGAATGTGGGGTGTGATGGAAGATAACATAGTGGAGCAGAATGGAAGATGTGGCGGAACGAATTTAGGGTGATGGGGAGAGGGGAGCAGATACTAGAGTAGAGCGTGGAAGATAGGTTAGTGGAGTGGGAGAATATGTGGAATGAATGTTGGGTGCGGGAGAGAAGATGGAGGAGAATAGACGATGTCTCGATGGTTGAGAAATGTAAAGGAGGGGGGAGAAGATGGACTAGAATAGACGATGTGTGGAACGTTGAGGAATGTAGAGGAGGGGGAGATACTAGAGTGGAGGATAGAGGGAGATGGGTTGGTGGAGTATGGAAGATGTGCTGGAGAGAGGGGAGATGGAATGGACGATGTGAGTAATGAAGGTAGGGTGAGCGTAATGGTGGAGATAGACTAAAGAATAGACGATGGGTGGAATGAATGTAGGGTGGGGGAAGGGAGACGGAGTAGAATAGAAGAATAGAAGAATAGAAGAATAGAAGAATAGAAGTTGTGGTGCAAGAGTAAGGATCGTACAGTGAGACGAGAGATACTATACGAAACAGAAACTAGAGTAAGAGAGATCAAGACAAGTAGAAAAAGAGAAAGGTTGAAGCTGGTAGATCTGGTAGCGGTGAACAAACAGATATAAACTGAAGGAACGCGCCTTCTTATCTAACGTAAAGGGTCCATGATGAATTTTATCTTAGGGATGTACTGTTTTATCTTAGGGATGTACTGTTTGATATATAAGGTTGTGGAGTAGGAGAAAAGAAGATGTGGTGGAAAGAAGGTAGGGTGAGAGTGAGAGGGGACGGAGTAGAAAATAGACGATGTGTGGAATGAATGTAGGGTGGGGGAGAGAAGATGGAGTAGCATAGACGATGTGTCGATGGTTGAGGAATGTAGAGGAGGGGGAAATACAAGAGTGAAAGATAGAGGGGGGAGATAGGTTGGTGAAATGGAAAATGGAAGATGCAACGATTTTTTTCTTCATCCACTCCAATAAATTTTACAAATCAGCATACACCAACCAGATCATAATTTAAATTCTACTTAAGCACACGTTTTATCGTTTTTATAGATAGTTCCATAATGTGGTACTCAGAAGTTCCATTCCACTTGCTTGTCCTTTACATTTTCATGGTCTGGTTGACTACAGATGGCTCTTCATCTAACTCTAAATACCATTGTTTATAACCTCTAGATTTATCAATCCCATGAGTTTGTCTGTCGGGCTTTTAGTATAGTTTCCCTATCAACGGCTGTTTAATCCTATGACAATAACTATTGTTAATAGCTATATCAGAACTATTATCCGGCTTTATAGCCATTCAAGCGTCATGTTACCCAGCTACTCGAGCTGAAATATATTTGTAGTTTATTACATCAACTAACATTAGTACAGTTATGGATTCGACTATTATCAATAGTCTCAGGGTAACTACGAGCTACTATATCATTTATACGTACAGATTCAATGGATCTACATATGTATCATTTATAAATATAGAATCCTCAGAAGCAGTGGATAGGTGAATATCGCCAAAACGGGATAATAAGTCATCGAATAGGACATGAATATTCCTGTTTAAAAATTAATTGTGACATCACGTTTGTGAAAACTAACGGATAGCTCTTTTGAGGCACGGTTTTTTTTCAATATTCAAGACGTTGTTGACATGATAAAAGTGGATTGGACACGGTATCGGTTGATATTTTGATAAAAAGCAGGGGAGGTGGACTAGAGAATAGACGATGTGTGGAATGAATGTGAGTGAGGGTGAGTAGGTGTGAAACGGGAATAATATGGGAGAGTAAAGTTTGGAAGATTTGGTGGTGGGAGATTAACGAATGTAGAGTGAGAGAGGATATAAGATGGTGGAGTAGAAAACGGAAGATGTGGTGGGGTTGAGAGAATCTAGTGAGAGAGGAGGATATAGTAGAGTAGAAGAATGGAAGAGGTGGGGAAGAAAGGGAGGGGATATAGTGTGAGAGAAGAGAGAAAATAAGATAGTAGAATGACTTGAGGAAATGAAGGTGACAGAAAGATAAGATAAAACAGGGGAAGAGGGTTGGGAGATCTTTTCCTAAGAAACATCATACCATAGGGTGTCACTGGAGGGAGTCATCTCCACCACCAACGAAAAACCATGAAGAAAAACCTGTAATAGATCGCAGCATCTTCTCAAGTGACAAGGCAAGAGCCCAACTCACAATTTTCCGAAAGGATGTGACCGTTGGATAACCTAGTATATAATTACTAGAATGTTCTTATGTACTCGGTGAAAAGAATACAAATAAACTTGATATTAATAGAAATACAAACACAGTTATTCAACAGAAATTTGAAATAAGAGCACTAATAACATTAAATAGTTCATCAACTATAAGTATAACCAATTAAGTCCAATTATGTGGTATATTTAATATTGGTATTATGTTAGAGTAAAATAAATTATAGGTGTGTGATGCTTTGATGTTGGGCTGAAGGCCTTTTGAACTTTAATACTATGGCAGCTGGATCTATAACATTCTTTAATATCAGAAACACAAGATATGCCCAAATTTGGAGGATAAATTAGTTATTTACCTTTTAGTTCCCTCAAAACGACTTCTTCCCATAACTAATGTCAACCACTTGAATAGAATTAACGCAATTTCATCGTCTCGTAGGGTCCCATGCACCGTGACCATAGTTCATTTGACAAGACCAACGTACATTTGGCTTTGCCTCCTGGCCCCTAGGAAAATGAACCCTGCAAACGACTTTAACAAAACAATAAAGGTAGATTGTCAAAGAAAATATTTAAAGGAGCTCGCATCTCCCTTGAGTGCATTGGAGCTTGAAAGCCGATCTGTTGCCACCAAATAACCTCACGCTCATTGTAGAGCTTGGTTAACTTCTGATCGGTATAACAGCTTTTTAAACACAAGTGCATTCAAATCTTGACGCCTCAATTTCATTATCAGAAAATGGCACATAGGAGCCGTGAACGAACAGACGGATGACGGTGAGGGAGAGGAGAAATCAGATTGCAGAGTAAAGAATAGAAGATGTGGTGGATGGCTGAGAAAATGTAAATAAAGGGGAGAGGGGGGGTAGACTCCTTGAAGGATAAAGGCGGAGTGGGAAGAATGAGTAGGTTTCGTGAAGAAATGAGAAGTGAAATGTTATAATAGTCTATGACGGTCAATAGGTGTTTATTATAAAAGAGGTTATAGGATAAATAATCGAATGCTTCTAAAGAGTCAAATTAAAGCATCATAAATAATCTATATATCTGAACTTCGCATGTAAATCAGGGCTCCCCATCAAATCATCTTAAGATTATCAAGCAGGAATATCCAAACTTAGACAACTTATGTATTAATAAAGATTATCGTGTATTGTTACATCAAAAGGTTAAACATCAAACATGTGATATGACCATATGCTAATTTAAGTCATACGTTCAGCAGATGAGTTTCACTTACTATTCATGAGAAATCTATGGGAAAAATATTCAAGGAATCAAAACATCCTCAAATGAAAGTTGTTTAATTTTATCTAAATCACTAAAAATGAAATGAAGTTATGAACATTCCATTCTTCGAATGCTATTTAGGAATTCTCTATTAGTCCAATCAAAGCCGATGCCATTTATAAGTATTTGGGCTAGATATTCCATGAAATTAAATTATCTCCATGAAGAAGACCAAACGAAGAAAACGCGTAGTCATGGTTTAATTGAGACATGAGTTTTTTATCAGATTTTCACTGTTGACAGATGAATTGCTTCTTTTCCAAGCTTATAATGTTCTTATTGTTTCTTTTCTGCTGTTATTCCAACATCAGTATTCTCTGGATGAAAATATTTAAACATCCAGCGGCTTCTTTGAATCCATACTCGAAAATCGAGAATTTAATTCGGGGTCTCAAAATCGGCAGTCCAATAAATTTGAGCTATCCGACTACTCCCACGATTTTCTTCATCTGAGCTGAAATTGAAATATTGGAAGCTTCATAGTGGAAACATGAAAAATTATGTTGAGGCTTGGATCTCAGATTTCCAGTATTCACATAGCTATATTTTTATTAAAAAATGCATAAGGAAAAGACTTCCACACTAAAGTGAAACTTTTTCTTCTCGTCCTTTGTTAAGGACATGAGTCGCTTTTCTGCAAAACTACCGAGAGAAGACTACCATGAGTAATTTCTCTCGACTCTCGTGTTTACTTCACAGGTCCTATTTCATGTATCAAACCATACTCTTTTGTTTTAGCAGCCCGTATGATACAATACTGAAACTATCAAGGTCTCAGTTTATAATACTCCGGTAGCCATGTGCACAACTTCAGGTCACGATTTATTTCGAAGTCTTAATAATTTGGCTGCCTTCGGGTCAGCAACAATAAGCAGCGCCTGGCTATATCAGAAATACGAAGAAACTTTCCTTCGAGCAGATTTCAAGAACAAATGGGCATGTGTTAAGCAGATAAAAGTTGAACTAGCGATTCAAGTGAATTGAAAGGACGAATGAATTTCGCTCAACGGGTAAAATCATAATTGAGCTAGAAAGCACCTGCTCGTGTCTGAGCGGACTTCTACTACATAATAGACTCAAAACATTACATAACCCCTATTTTTCTTTACAACAATTTCAATGAATCCACGGATGAACAAGACCTAGTCAAAACTTTATTATTATAAGGGCAACTTTTGGCATCCATAGTTCAGGTATATACCCAGACCTGATTTATAGCCAGTCGCTCACCAGCAAATTCACGTTTCAATCCAAAGGAACCATTGATGAATCTCAACAAATTCAGAGAAAAAACAAAATAATCTGCCGCCATCAACTTACACCCATAAGATCAGAATTGAAGCAGGGGTACATAGCCATGTCACGTGACATGCTCGGGCACTATCTGCTCACCTTGCCCAAGGATTAAACTACTAGACTTAACTGCAAATTATTCACATCTCTTCCCTATCACCGGTATGTCCTTCGAGTCACTCTCCCAAGATCGGCAACCCACGGACCTCGGTTCTATGTCCTACCCTATTCCCCTTTCTTCCGATGAATTTGTGAACGCCGAGGATATGGAAAACCTCCATGAAATTATCAGCGATAGCCATTTAGAGGACGACGAAGAGCGCAGTCTAGAGGCGGCTCTAGAGAAGCAGCTTCAGGAGGAATTTGCCGGGGCAGAAGCTGAGATTTTGGAGGAACTTGATGCAGAGTACTTGCCGTATAAACGCTCTGGAGGCAACACGGTTGTGACGTTGAATATCTGGGATATCGTCCGTAGAGGTGCCATAAATCTAGTGTTGCCTTTTATCAATGGTATCATGCTTGGGTTTGGCGAGATCCTAGCCCATGAAATCGGGTTTCACTATGGGTTTTTCGGTGCACGGGTACAGCCTGCCAGACGGGCCGAGGAGCGCCGCAGGCAGAAGTTCTTATAGAGGAAATCGGGGGCTTTTGCGAATTGAAAATGTTTATGAAAAAGATTTTGAATGGTGTTTTTGGTGGTTGCCCGATGGCGCTGACTCTGGTGGCCAAAACCAATCATTTGTAGTTGAACTATAGTTACAGTGTGTGTTTTCGTGCGTTTCTGTGGAGCTGGGTGCATATTTAAGACGTCTTGATGATTTTAAGGGTCTGCTTTTCATATTTTGTTAGGCTTCACGATTTTGACCCATTGCCAGTACCGATTCTGCCAGAATCCACGTGCCAACGGAACAACCAACATCAAAACATATCAACAATCCATCTGTCCCAGAAGTGTGAGCATGGGACAAACGGAAGGCGTTCTGTTTCTGCAAACGAAATGCCTGATACTTCCGGTGGCAGTACCTCAGCACGATCCTGCCTGTATTTACATAACTGTACCTTTGTCGACAGTGCATGTATGGCATTCGTGTGCCAATGCTTAGTTCCTAAATAACCAGTATATACATGGACAAGTACCATATGATAAGCACTCATACAGGCAGTCATGCTGCCAGTATTCTTATGATTGTTGCGTATTGCTGGTATTCTCATGGCTATGCAATGACTGGTCTCATGAGTATGTTTTAGTGTTCTTCTTCCCAGACCAGTAACATATAAACAACACCCATAAACCAGCCATAACACCACCCATAAACCAGCCATAACACCACCCATAGAAGCCCTACCCGTGTCAGTATATCCTTGGCCCGTGTCTTTACGGTCCGTGCCCCTACCTCATACACAAACAAGTCATATCTTCTGTTAAAACAGTAACTGGGTACCTATCTCGACTGCGGTCGTCCCCATATTTATTCACCTGCAATTCCTAGTGGAGAGGCTCGACAATACATGGGTAAATATTGGCCCAGACCACCTCGCAATCCAGGAGTCACCCTATTACATCATAAATCCGGCGCTTCACTTCCCCATCCAATTTACTTTTCTGTGAAAGCATTCCTATCGCAATGTAGAACGTACGACGGGTCCTTCCCTATTGGGAACCTCTTTGTGGTGTCACATTCAAGACACGTGTGCACTAACACATCGGCCTTGCGAGATTTCGAAGGGTTCTTCAGTAGGTTTTCAACCTCGGTTTTCATGGTGAGCCCCGGAATCAAAATCGAACTGCACGTTTTGCACATCTGTCGTTTGACATGCGGCAGCACGCGTAACACCGTGCGTTTTGCCACCAAATCGACACTTCGCAGCATCATCCGAGACATGACGGGGTTTCCGTGGCTTGCATAAAAATTGGCTGCCTGGAACAAGAAGGATGTGCGTGCATAGTGGTCTTTCTGGACCTTGGGGGTCCTCTGCTGTTTGGCCATAATATGGAGGTGAGATTGGAACACGCTAAAGCCAGCAAAAGAAATATTATGTAAAGTACCGTATTTGAGCCCCGGGATCCTGCCAAGATTGGGTGTTGGTTGTAAAGGGCGTAGTAAGTGCCTTTGTTCTGGTTTAATTGGATGGGCCATGACCCAGCCCGAAGACGATGTGGTCACGTGACCTGGGCTTGGGTGCCCGCCAACGTCTGCGCCAGCCCCCCTCTTTGCAATCCTTGGATGCTGATTATATAAGATCTGAGGCTACACACGTTTGCGTTCGGAAAGCCGTCTCTCAAGCACTGTTCTGGCGTTTCCAGCACAGTACTTCGCATCAATCATGGTGGCCGGAGCAGTTATACTTGGCACACCCAAAACAGGGGCGATTTTTTAAAACCATTCAGCGACTGTGACTGGTTCTGTATTCCTAGACAATCCGCGCCAAATCAAGGGACCAAATTAAATAACCCTCAAGCGCCCACATCTCCAAACGGCCAAACCCACCAATTGACGTCCTGCACGCAGACGGCACTCCGGCCTGGAGCGCACTCACAGTGCGCCACCAGTGAACCACCATTCCAGTTCTGACCATAGTACCACAACCTAAAACGCCCCATTTCCACATATATATCCCGATACAATGAGTGGATACGATAGCGCGTTATCCATTTTCTCGTATGTTCCATCTTTTCCCGAAAAGCCTACATATAGCGTCTGATTCCGGGTCCCAGTCACAATTTAAGGTGGACAGGCGCATCTTATGGGTCAGCAAAAGTCTCGCTTACCGCCTGTTTTGGCTCTTCTAGCATATCTGGCATATACTAACCTCCCTAGACCAGATGGACACGTATTCCGTATGTTCAAATTCCATATTTCCCCCGGGATTTGCGTGTTTGCCCCGTCTGCCTACGGCGGCTAAACTAGGGGCCTCCCTCATAGTGTGTCGCCGTTCCAGCGGCATGTCCTCCCCTTATTTATCAAATATTTCGAGTCGAAAGCAACTGCTCGTTTCCAGCCGCTGTGTTTTTTTGCGTGGTGTGCCGTGTCGTTCAATGTCTCTATATTATTCCAACGACACGGGACCTGAAAGACACAACCCCACCCAGTTTCACAACCTAAGAACAGCGGCGGCTACATTCAAACAGTGCACGAGCACTGGCTCGTTTGTGGTCGGAAATGGCCAAATTTTCCAATGATCAGATACGCCAAGGCCAAATTCGCCAATGACCAGATACGCCAAGGCCCAAAACGTCAAGGCCCAAAACGTCAAGGCCCAAATACGCCAATGCCCAAATACGCCAATGCCCATTCTCCCATGCCGCGGTCCTACTAACACAAACAGAAGTCGAGTACGCCTCCGAAGCCGTCAAAAGAGGCACGTGTGCCGTGGGTGTCAAGGGCGCCGACTGCGTGGTTCTTGGCTGTGAGAAAAGAACCACGTTGAAGCTACAGGACCCCCGCATCACGCCCTCCAAGATCTGCAAGGTCGACAACCACGTGTTGTTGACGTTTGCAGGCTTGAATGCCGACGCGCGGATCTTGATCGACAAGGCGCGGGTCGAGGCCCAGTCCCACCGCTTGAATTTGGAGGACGCCGTGTCCATTGAGTATCTTACTAAATACGTTGCGGGAGTGCAGCAGAAGTACACGCAGTCGGGCGGAGTGCGTCCGTTTGGAATTGCAACGATGATTGCAGGGTTTGACTCCAACGACACCACGCCTAGATTGTACCAGACAGAGCCCAGCGGAGTGTACAACTCGTGGAAAGCACACGCCATAGGCCGCCTGGCCAAGACCGTCAAGGAGTTCTTGGAGAAAAACTATGATGAGGGTGCCGACGAGAAGCTGACGGTCAAGTTGACGGTCAAGTCGTTGTTGGAGGTGGTCCAGACGGGCGCCAAGAACATCGAGATATCGGTGTTGAAGCCCGGCAACGTGATCACGCTGTTGTCTGTCCAGGAGATTTCCCAGTACGTGGAAGAGATCGAGAAGGAGAAGCAGGCAGAAGCGGACAAGAAAAAGAAGTCCAGGGACTAGGGCTATATGTAGAGAATGAAGAACTACGCTGGCTGGCCACGACCTTTATCGGCGCCGGGCTGCTCTGTAAAACAGCCGTGGAGTTGCTGGGCGGTTCTTGTTGTATGTGACAATCAAACAAGTGCTTCGTACCAGGTAGCTACTATATAGGTGGCTAGCATTGAGTGGCTCCACCATTTTTCTTATGTCGGGTGAGTCTAGTATGAAGTAGCTCATATGACGTGTTCATTCTACGTGCCCCGTATAAACTGGCTCGTGTCAACTGGCTGTCGTGGTTGGTGCCCTGTTACTGTTTTCCATCAACATCGTTTATTTCCTGGCCTTCTTCTTGCCGTTTTTGGTCTTGGGCTCTGCCTTTCTTTTGGCCGGAGTCAGCTTCACCACGGTAAAAAACCCATCTAAACGGCCTTGTACGCCTCCTTTGAGGCCCTTCTTCAACTTCTCTGCACCACTGCGTATTCTGTCCTCGCTAAAGCCTTTGTCCCTGACCATAAACTCAATGAGGCCATCGAGATTGGGCTCTGCCCATTTGAAGTCAATCTCGTCATCTTTGAGTAGTTCCGGGTTCATAAAAAGCTCCTTGGCCTCCTTATATGGCCAGTTTTCAGGAACCTGGTACTTGGTTTTCTCGGGGTTGTTGTTGATCCACTCAACAATGTTGTCCAACGAGCCATGCTGCTTGATCAACTTGAAAGCCGTCACTGGACCCACGCCTTTGATTGTCTCGCAGTAGTCACATCCAAGCAAGATACACATATCCACAAATGTGGACTTGTCCATGCCCAAACCCTTCAACACCTCGGCAAACTCGATCTGGTCAATCGGGAGTTTTCTCGCCTCTGCAACTGTCAAGTGTCTCAACAAGAATTTGGGCTCGTAACATAGCGTGTCCATGTCCTCGGAAGCCGCGGCGAAAACCTTGCCACTTCTGGCTAGTTCAGCACACTGGGCCTCGGCCTCCGACGGGGCGTCCACATACGGAATACCCATTAATTCTAGCAACTTCTTGGCCTCGGCATTCTGTTCACGAGACGCTCTCACTGTCCGCTTCTCAAACTTCATTAACTCTTCCACTGTACCTGTTTCTTTCAATTCTGCCATCTGCTTCTCAGCTTCTTGTCTCTTCAACAATCTCTTTTCCAACTCCCCTCCTTTCAACACTGGCGGCTTGCCATCAAAGACATACAATGGCTTCAAACCATTCTCCACCATACGGATGGTTCTGTAAAACATGCCCAGCAAATGGGACGTGGTCTCGCCATCCTCGCTAGTCAACTGCTGGCCATCTTGCTGCCTAACTGCAATAAGATATTGGTATAAGCACATGGACGCATCAATGGCTATTTTTCTTCCGAAGAGGTTTTTCATGGTTAACTCCTTGAACGCATCAGGGGCATGCTCCTTTATGAGTTGATTAAGACCTATACGCTGAGTTAGTGGAACATGTTAGACCAATGATTCCCATCCGAAACGTGCATACCTTTGACTCCCATTTTCTTAATTTATTTCCTATAATTGTTTGATTTTAAAAACGAGAATAATTGATGCAAGCTGCGTCACCAGCGATGATGAGACGCGGTAAAACTGGTTCGACATATTGTGCCGGACGCGTCGTCTGAAATTCCTCACTCCTGTCTAATGTGATCGAAGGTGAAAGTCCAATTTCCAGTCAGCGGGTCATAGTGCTTGAACTTTATATCCGGTAATGACTTCAAACATTTGATATGTTTCTTGACAATTTCATCTTTGGGGTCCACAATGGCCGAGCTGGTTTTCCGATTCATTGGAAAACATCCTTCCAATGTAACCTCTGCAGGTAAGTTCAAGCCTTCACCAACTTTAGGTTTTTGGTTGTCCGGATACAAGTCCACAGTTTTTTTGCCGAAGACAACAATATTCCCGCAGATATCATCCAAGTTAAACGCCGAAAGGTCAACTGGTTTGGTGAACTCCATAGAACCGAAGAAGTTACGACCAATCTTGAAGTGTTCCACAGCTCTCAATTCAGATAAGGACTTCTTCTTGAGTTCCGACAACGGAGGATGCATCCAGTAGCCGTCACTATCAATTATCTCCCGCGAGCTGTAGTCTAAAAGGGGTTTCTCTTCGTCTTTCCCCTTAGTTTCGACCTCAAAGGTAACCTGCTTAGGGTGAGCTGGTTTTGATTCGATAGCGGATATTCCGCTAGAGGCCCCATTTGCGCTTTGAATTATCAATTTCTTGTAGTCTTTTTTGGGTGCAAAAATTTCTGATGCCATGATTGCTTTGTCAACATCTGCATCTAAGAGGGTTGGCTGCCTTGGAAGAGTATTGTTGACAGAGTCTGAGCGTGGAGAAAGGGCTGAGTCTGCGGGCTTGACCGTCTTTTCTGCTCTGAACAATGGCTCGATTCTGTGAGCACTTCGTAAGCTAACCGCCTTTTTAGCCGGAGGGTTGACTGGGGTCGCAAGAGGGATATTTGCATTGGATCCAGTGCCTTCGGTAGGCCCAGTGAGGCTTTGGAATAGGGCGTTGTTTCCGTAGGGGTTTTGAGAAAGAATGCTTAAACCGGATGACGCGATGTTTTGTGGTTGCTGCTGCTGCTGCTGCTGCTGTTGAGATTGTTGGCCAAACAAAGAGCCGCTGTTATTACCCCCAAATAAAGATCCCCCAGAATTATTATTGTTGGTGGTTGCAGACTGGTTGTTGTTGCCGAATAATCCACCGCCTCCAAGCCCTCCACCTACTCCCGTGGATGGCTTGTTCCCAAACAAACCTCCAGTAGACCCTGCGTTATTTGTTGACGTATTAGAGTTTCCGCCAAAGAGTCCGCCGCCAGTTGTGGACGACGTGTTGTTGTTCAGGCCAAATAGGCCTCCAGAGGTACCTTGCGCATTGTTGTTGCCACCAAACAAGCCGCCCCCAGTTGTTCCGGCTGGCTTGGATCCAAACAAACCGGTAGATGCATTATTGTTCTGGGGAGCACCAAATCCAGTACCTGTGGAGGGAGCTGAGTTGTTGCCTCCAAATAATCCACCGGTGGTACCAGCCGGCTTTGCACCAAAAAGCCCTCCCCCTGTATTGGTGTTTTGATTGTTGCTCCCAAAGAGACCACCTCCTGCACCATTGCTCTGATTGTTGTTGCCGAACAAACCGCCACCAGTGTTTTGATTGTTAGTGTTGCCGAAACCTCCGCCAGTGTTATTGTTGCTCTGTCCAAAAAGGCCTCCACCGGTGTTATTGGCGCCGAAGCCAGACGTTTGCTGATTGTTGTTGGCCAGTCCGAAAAGACCACCGCCAGGGGCAGCAGGCTTGGCGCCAAACCCTGAGTTTCCACCGCCGAAAAGCCCCCCGCCGGCAGCCCCGCTGTTGTTGTTGTTGTTTCCAAAACCGGTATTGGAGCCGGTGTTCCCGAACCCGCCTGCGTTATTGCTGCTTCCAAAGAGACCACCTCCGGTGTTACCCGTGGCGCCAAAAGGAGAGCTAGTGTTGCCGCTGGCGCCAAAAGCATTAGTGCCATTGTTGGACTGGCCAAACGGTGCGCTGGCTGTGTTGTTGGCGCCGAAGGCAGAGCCTGAGCCGCCGAAGCCCGTCAGGCCTGAGTTGGCAGCACCAAAGCCACCGGCAGTGTTGCCGGCGGTCGAGCCAAACCCGGAGCCAAACCCAGCGGGCTTGTTGGCGGCACCAAAAGCCGAGCCGCCGCTGCCAAACGCGCCGGAGCCAAAGCCACCGGGGGCCGCGCTGGCGTTGTTGGCGGCACCGAAAGGCGAGGCGCTGGCGTTGGACTGGCCAAAAAGACCGCCCAGGGCGGCGGCGGGCTGGCCAAAGCCGCCCGTGGCACCCGTGCTGCCGAAGGCAGAGCCCGAGGGCTGGCCAAACGCGCCCGTGCCGCTAGACTGGCCAAACGCGCCCGTGGCGTTGGCGCCGGTGTTTCCGCCAAATGCCGATGCACTGCCCGTGTTGTTGGACGCGCCAAAGCCGAAAGCCGAGGAGCCCGCCGGCGACGCGCCGAACGCGCCGGGCGCCGCACCGTTGCCCGTGCCAAAGCGCCGGTTCTGCTCGTAGTCCTTGAGCCGCAACTCCTCGAAGGAGAAGTTCTTGTACTCGGGCATGGACGACACGTTCTGGTAGTAGTTGGTGCCGGAGGAGTCCTTCTCCGTGAAGGGCGTGAACGGCTTGGTGGCCGTGCCGTTGTTGGCGGTGGGGTCTGCGCCCGCGCCAAACGCCGCGGAGCCCGCACCGGCGCCTCCAAAGGGCGTGATCGAGTTGTTCTGCGGCGTGCCGAACGCGCTGCCGAATGGCTTGGCGCCGCCGCCAAAACCCGGGTTTGTGGCGCCAAACGCGCCGGAGCCGCCCGTACCCGCTGCGCCAAACGGCAGCCCGCCCGTGGCGGCGGTGTTCTGGCCAAACACCGAGCCGCCCAGGCCAAAGCCCCCGGTGCTGGCGGGGGCGCCGAACCCGGCGTTTGCCGTGCCGCCGACGGCCAGACCGGGGTTCGCCGGGGCGCCAAATGCACCGCCCGAGGCGCCGAACCCGGCGCCCGCAGGCTTGTTGGGCGCAGCGCCGAAAATGCCGCCTGGCTGCAGAGCGGCGCCAAACCCGGAGGACGGGGTCGTGCCCGCACCAAAAGGTGAGCCGCTGGCGTTTGTGGGCGCGGCGCCGAACGGCGAGCCGCCGCGGTTGGCGGTGTCTCCGAACCCGCCGAATCCAGAAGTGCTTCTGCCAAACATCTGCCGATCTGCTAGTATTAGTACGTGGTTTTTCGCGGCAGTTGGCGCTGTCTAGTCTGAAGTTAGGGGTGTTGAGTGTAGACGATGGAGCGCGAAATTGGTGGTTGGGTTTTTGTGCGGGTCGTGCGCGCACCGCCGCGCCGGCCACGTCTGGCGCCGCTATGGGCCAGGATCCATGTAGACTCCATCACATCTCGCTTCGGCGATTTGGTGTTTTGCGATGGGGCAAGCCGCATGAAAACGGAACGAGTCTTGCTGACATCGTGTTTGTATACCGGAAAACGGCATCTTGACTTGAGTCACTTTCCAAAACCGCCTGAGTCATCGGCTCTCTCAGTAGTGCAATCTCAGATAATGCTGCGGAAGCGCCTGAGCTTTCTTCCGTACTGCACAGGGCGGGTCACGTGAGTGTGGCTGCCCGTCCTTGTCTGGTGAATTCCTGTGAATGCCTGGCACAGCTTACGACCGCGTTGCTCAAGGTGTTCTAGAAATCTACTAGTCACGCCACTGCTTGTATATTGGTATGGCACGTGACACGGGCACGTGCATCCGGCCGGTCGGAGGGGAACACGGGCCTGGGATGCGAGAAATGTCATTTTCTTGTGTTTTGGGCGAGGGACCAATCATGTATAGCCCCATTGTGTTTTCTAGATGTAAATGGTTTTTGTGTCTCTCTTACTGCGTCTCTCTTGTTGTAACTCTTCTTTCTGCTTGTAATTTACTTGCTCTCCTCCACTCCAGTGCGGCTGCGAAATATGAGGCCATTTGGTGCTTAGAGACCTCAAAGGTTGATACTGTAGCTGCCCATAAGCATCCAAACAAGGTTGGGCAGCATGGTATGGTTGATTTGCAAACTCTCAAAATTTTTTTCCTTGGGAGGCTCACGTGACTCCCGGGCTCCCACTCATCTTAGAACCCTGAACATTAAATGAAATCTCAGTATGAAGTCCAGGTGATGTATATTTCACGACACCAAGTGTGTTATAAATCCATGTCACCGAGCTTGAGGGCCTTTTTAGAACTCATGGTAGACCCCCACTCGAGTTTTTCATTTCTTGAGTGACTTGCATTCTGTCAGAACAACGTGTTTGATTTGTGCTGAAAAGCCAACACCATGAACATATTATAACAGGACATCCTTGATAAGTGTGCAGCAGCAGAATTTACACAAACCACCAGGAAATAAGACTATGAAAAAAATAAACGTGGGATTTCTCGCAGGGTCAAATCAGAAAATCAGGGGGCTCCGTCCATTTTTTTTGTGGTTGGTTCATCTGATGAAAAGAACAAAAAAAAGTATATATAGCCTTTAAACAGCTTCCAGATACGTATCTAGTGTCGAACCTCGCCCCGCCCCTTCTGTCAATCACGATCTGGGCAGTCCCCTTTTTGCGTATTAGATATTACGTCGTTGACTCCTAGTACAAGTCTTGTGTAGTACTCGCTTAACTCAGATGGTTGGAGAGAACTAAAGGAGCTTACATTCTGCGACTCGCCACGTCTTTTTTTTTATTAATTATTTTTTTTTTTTTATTCTTGAAGAAACATCATATTATAGGGTGTCACTGGAAAGATGTAAAACCCCACCGCTAACGAAAAACTACAAAGAAGAAGCCTATACTAGATCGCAACATTGGCTCAGGTGAGAAGGTGCGAGCACCAATTCACGAAATCTCCCAAAGAGGATGTGAAAAAGACTTCTGCCCAAAACCAATGTCAACCACTTGAATAAAATAAACTAAACGATATCGTCTCATAGGATATGTTCTCCTAAGGGCCCGTGATCATAGTTCATTTGAAAAGGCGGCAAGACGTACATTTGTCTTTGCCTCCTGGTCCCAAAGCAAGAAAATCCTGCGAACAACCAATTGAGGTTTCTTAAATTGTACTTAAAGGAGGTAGCATCTCCCAAAATCGTCATGACGAACCAATGTAGTTTCGTCAAGCTCTCCAAAGAGTTGTCAGCTGGGGCTATTTTTTGGTGGATTCATCTGATCAAAGGAGCAAAATTATATGAATAATATATAAAGAAAAACTTTGAACAACTCCCAGTTAGGTAGCAAGTGTCTTAGCCCGGCCCGTCCTCTTCCGTTAGTCGCGGCCTGGACGGCCCTCGTGGCCCGTATCTGTTTACTTATCGGATATTACGTCATCAACTCCTAGGATAGGTATCCTGTAGTAGTCGCTTCAACTCAGATGGTTGAAGCGGACTTGAGAATCCCACTTCCTGTGACTCGCCGTGCCTTCTGGTGTAGACCTTGAAACGGAAACTAAGTGTCCAATGGATGTGTACGGCAACAAGTAATTTTCAGATCCCAACTAAAACTTTGAAACCTTTCCAAAATAATAAGTTTTTTGATTTGTTTTTGGATGTATTACCAGGCTCCATTTTCCTACGGTTGCGGCCATACCATGCAGGAAGCACTGTTTCCCGTCCGATCAACGTTAGTTAAGCTGCATAGGGCCACACTGAGTAGTGTAGTGGGAGACCATATGCGAAATTGTGGTGCTGCAATCTTTTTACTATTTTTGGTACATGTTAACCCTTGTTTGAATCATGCTTATGTGAAACATCTTGATTACACTTTGCCAAATTGGCCACTCAAAAATACCTCAGCTTTAACGGCTCAAGCCTTGGTTATGGGTCCATCTATATAAGTTGTGCGCACTCACTCGAATCTTCATGATTGAAATGCGATCTATATGTTTGAGTAAAATACTTGTTTCTGGTAAGTGATTTGCATTGGAAAGGTTTCCGTTCATATATATTGTACTAGTATCTTGATATTTATTGGTATGAGCTCTGCATTCCATACATGGTCGTTTGAAAGAAGCTCACTTTTAGGAAAGATTTAGAGGTGTGGTCACACAAAGAAGCATATTGGCTTATCATTTACCAGAAATTTGACATCCGCGACTGCAGCTTGTACTGTAAGGTAATTTACAGGCGGATAGCGATAAAGAGAACAGATAGCCAGGCTAGAATTCATTGGGGGTGAACAATGTAAAGAACCTACTCTATAACTTTGTACTTTCCGGAGTCGGAGTTGCAAGTTCCAACTCCTGGGTGTATTTTATGTGTGAAATGTTCTGAAGTTTTTTGGAGAACAATTTACAGAGCATCGTACTTATAACAAGTAAGTGAATATACATTTCAATGCGATCAATAGTGCGATTTTAATTGCACCAATTGCGAGTGTAATCCAACGTATACCCAATGATGGTATTATGTGTTTCGGATTATTTTGGTTTGAAGAATATTGTGAGCCGACACACCTTTGAAAGGTGATCTTCTGGAGTCTGAAAGATGCATGACCCCAATAACAAGTCTACAAAATAGACTACCAATATATACTCGTATGTTTCGATCATGATAACATGTGCAAATGATACTTTGGATTGCCAGCTTAACGGAATAATTAATCAAACAGGCAAGATGATTCTTCCAAGTGTGTCCAGACCTATGGTCCGGATCGACTTCTACACTTGCGTAGATTTCCCTGTCGCAAAATCCACTCACTGTCTCCCGTTTAACGTTTCGGTAGGGCCGCCCTCACTTTTTGGCCTTTTTTGTGAGGAGAGACAGTATGTCTGCACCTTGTCTCTTCCTTTCTGCTTTCTCCTTCTTCACAGCCTCCTTGGCGTTTTTCTCTTCAAACTTCTTGAGATGTTCACTCCTTTCCTTGGCTCCCTTTGCCAGGAGTGCCTTCGCCTTTTCCAAAAACTCTTCGTCGTTGGGCTTCTTGTCCTGTAGCCACTCCAAAAGTTTGATTTCCTCGCCGTACACAGAGTCGTCTTTTTCAACGGGCGTCTCGAGAATGATCGGAATGTTTTGAAGCCGCTCATCGTTGGCCACCATACGAAACACGTCAAGACCCAAAAACCCGTATCCCAACTTCTGGTGAAGGTCTCGATTTGCACCAAGGGGGGCCTTGGAATCGTTCAAGTGGATGGCACTGAGGTACTCCCAGCCCACGATTTCTTCATACTGCTTCCAGAAAAGGTCGTACTTTTCCTGGTCCGTGATGTCGTATCCAGCCGCAAACGTATGGCACGTGTCGATACAAACACCGATTCTGGACTTGTCCTCGACCATCTCGATGACGTCTTTTAGGTCCTTCAAATTGGAGCCAATCAAGTTCCCGTGGCCCGCCATGTTTTCGATGACAATCTTCACAAAAGACGTCTCCTTCATGGCCCGGTTGATGTTCTTGGCCAACTTTGCCAATGCATCCTTGAAATCGCCGTCCAAGCTGGACCCCGGGTGGAAGTTGTAAAGCCCAATGTTGAGCTTTTCACACCGCTTCAAATCATCCAAGAACCCGCCGTATGCTTTCTCTTCTTTTTCGTGGTCTGGGTTTGCCAAGTTGATGAAGTACGAGCCGTGCGGAAGCACATCTGTGCGTGGATTGTAGCCATACTTTTCACAGAGCCGTTTGAACTCTGCTGCCTCCTCATCCTTGATATCGGGCGAGACCCATTTACGGGGAGATTTCAAGAAGAGCGCAAAACTATTTGCGCCTATGTCCATGGCGTTGGACACGGCCTTACTGACGCCTCCCGCCATGGCCACGTGGGCGCCAAATTTAAAAGGAGACTCCACTTTGGGGTACTTGAATACTGGCGATGCAGATTTTACTGTTTTTGCGACGGCTTTTCTTCTGGGATTGTTAGTTGAAGATGGAGCCGATGCGTCTGGGGCTGAGATACGTACGCTGGGGCCATTTTTTATGCTGTTGTGAGACACGCTGGTTTTGAGAACAGAGGGTTTCTTTGTATTTGGAAAATGCACTTCCAACTTATGCCGAGATTGACGATGTGGGACAAATTGCACAGGTGATGAAGCGTGGTAATATGGCTATTGATTAGGTTCATGGCCATCTCTGGGCGATGCAGAAAGCCGCGCTCCAATTTGGACCAGTGCATTGAATTAATTAGATATGGCCACCAGGCACCAACATGCATGAGACCTGTTTTTTTTTTCCTTCCAATTGACATTTTCTATACGGCCTCTTTGCTTGACCTGCTTTAAACCAGAATAAAGGGTAAACAAGGGGTGGGTTGTTACTGGTCATGTGTTGGCTCATGGTGACCATATATACATCTAGGCCACCATTATGAAAGCGAGCCCCGAGCAATTTCTTTCGCTTTTGAGGCGTCGGGACTTCCGCTTCCTATATGAAAGTTCTGAAGTATATGCCAAAGCCATGGCCGAGCTATACTCCTGATACCGGCGGGTTTTCAGATACGCGGATCCCGGATTCGACGAGACGACGGCATATCCTGGTGTTGACCGAACAAAGCATGGGATGTATATCGAGCAACGCCCTTGGCTTTCTCAATCGGGCTTCAGGCCCGACATTCGCAAGAAAAATCTCGCCGATCATGGCCGAAGCCATTTTATGCTTCTGCTGTACCATGTGGTTTAGGCACGGCGTCCTTTGGTTTTGCCTCAGTTTCCTTTGCTGGACTGGAATCGTCTTTCGCCACGCCGTTTTCTGACATAGCGACATCCTCCTCCACAACGCCATTGGCGGGTTCCATGACATCCGCCTTCGTAGAATCATCCTCTTTGCCGATATCTTCGCCTTTCTGTACGACATGCTTCTGTGCAACATTGTCTTCCGTCTTTCCAGCGTCCTCCTTCACAATGCTCGCTTCTGCCTTTCCAGCATCCTGCTTCACAACAATTTCTTCTACCTCCACGGCGACTTCTGTAACCACATCGTCCGCTGTCTTCGCGACATGTTTCCTTACCCCATCCTCCTCTATGTCTATGACACCCGCCTCTATCACATCATCCTCTGTCTTAATCATGACATCATCCACAGCTACATTGCGCCTCTTCCTTGGGTAAGCTTCGTTCATGGATGGCGGGTATGATTTCAGCACATGCGCCTTCTCCTGAAACTGGGGTGGCCGTCTGGCCTCCTTCTTCTCCTCGTCGGTTGGCTTCGGCTGGTCCACAAACGTATCGAGATTGTAGTGCTGACGGCACTCGGGATCGCAGTATCTCATGGCGGCAAGCAACGTGTAATAGGCGTCGTTGGCCGCGTTGTGGAGCTTGGCATGCGGAATGTCGACAGTGTGTAAGATGCCTCTAAGCGTGGCGCCCCGTCGTCTGGAAAGGTGGAACAATTTCTGGGTATCGATGTGCGACACGTCGTCAGCCATTTTCACGCCGTGGCTCTTCACCCACTTGATGTCGCCACTGAGGTGGTGCCCTACCATCACGGCACCACGGTCCTCGAAAAAGTACCTGAATGTTTCTTTGAGGAACTTCAGCAGCAGTTTCATTTTCATCTGGTAGGACGTGCTACCGTTGAAGTAGTACTTATGATTGGGCACGAACTGCGAGTTTAAAAAACGCCTGTTCTCGTCGCTGATGATGTGCAAGGTTCTGACATGCGGCTGCATCAGAAGCCACTGGTTTTCCGGGTCATAGATGGCAACACCTAGTTCTGTAATGAGTTTCTGTTTGCGCTCGTACGCCTCGACATCGATGGACACCAAGGGCCGTTTCCTCAAATATACGAGCTCCATGGCTTTGCGGAGCTCATCCACATGTTGCGGCTTGAGGAACTTGAAGGTCGTTCGCTCAAAATACGTCTCGAGTCTTGCGGCAAGCTGTGCCTGGACTATGCTTGCAGTGGAGTTTGCCCTTACCTGAATGCGAAGCATCTTTTATTTGAAAAAGATATCGCGTTTGTTGCCAACTTTGCGCCGATTTGAGGATGTGCCAGACGATGTTCCGTTGTTCTTGCCAGGTATGACGCGCAGATGCGCGATGACTACGATGGGTGGTTGATCTTTTGGTTATCGCCAGGCTAACAATGTGCCGAATCCGGGATCCGCTTTGTTCTTCGGGTGGCTCTTGGGCAGTTTAGCGAAGCCTGTTATTGGTGGCTACTTTTTGTTGGAGGTCGGAACGGTGGGAAGATCTGCGTTTCTTCATTCTTTTCGCACCCATATTTGGTCTCTTCGGTCTGATGCGTAAGACCTCGGAGGGCGCAAGACAGGGAGGCCACCACAGGTGAAAGAATAGGGGGGAAAATACCATTTGTTATCTTCTCATCAATCATCGTTTTTGGATATTGGCTCCAGTCGGCATGCCCACGGGGAGTGTCTGGCAAATTCTCTTATCATGGCGTGATCGCTACTTATTAACTCGCATAATTGCTCAACTTTTCACAGCTTGCATTTACATTTGCTGTTCAAATATGGGACTCGAATCAGCATAAAGAGTCACATACTACTCTATATGATATGGGGCGCATGCTTTAATCATGAACACAGTCGAGGCCAGTGCTCTATACACAGCCGTTTGAGTCCAATAAAATAATGGCAATGATATGTTCCGAAACCTCATTAAAATACTCTGAGCCAAGATGTACTTTCATCCAATTTTTATATCATATAACCATTTTCGAAGCTCCTCTTACATTATTTGGGTCATACTTTTTTCAAGCTCAAAATGCACTTATTGTTGGGACTTTCAGCGTGTTTATGAAACATCCTTCTATATAAAATAAAAAAACAGTTGGGAGCTGGATGCACGTTTAAAATATACGGCCGGGGAACCAAAAAGACTCACGTCCCCTATGATGCACCCATATATCAGAGTCTTTTAGATAGGACTTCTCTGGCTCGGTAGCGACTTATTTTCATGGATGGACAGTTACTTGTGTGTTTTTAAAACCATCAGGTCAACTTTTCGTATGCATACGCAAACAATCTTTCCATACAGCAAGAAAGAACCTAGCTCAATCTTAAAGGTCCAGCCAGAACCTTGAGAGCCGTCAACTATCTTTGACTCAGTTCCAAAATTAAGCCCGTGGCTGGGAGAGAGCGCCTCTTTATGCAAGGTTTCCCTAAAAACCACATATCGATGACAGTTGGCTGATTAGGTGGTTTTCGGTACCTTGGGTTATATAGGTCTAGCTGAAAGGTTGTTCACTCGTTTTAGGGAGGTTTATCTCGCCATGGAATAGCTTTTCTTGGAATTCACCTCTTTGATCTTGCCATGAATTTACGCTGCAACAAGTTCTATTCCAGAGTTGACAATTAAACAAGCACTTTAATTCATGCACTTTCCATCAGTTTGAGGATTTGTACTCAACTTCATTCGTAGAATTACCAGAAGATCATCGAGGCTCTCTCGAGCGAACACCCAGTCTGTTTCTGACTAACTAAACGCTATGAAATTCAGACATTGCAGATTTGGCTGGCACCTAGTTTCTGAAGAACACCTATATCAGAAAATGCAATTCACAATTCTTTTGAGTTATTTTGCCCCCACTCGTAATCAATTTCATCATGTCGCAAATATACAGGGTGCCAGCATGTCATCCATAGAAAGTAGTCAAGGCAAGCCATTTTCGACCCATGATAAAAGCCCTTCTACATTGCAAGCCATCAGGAGTTTCAAATACTGCTGAGTTGTAATTCACTATTAGTTAATAAATATCATATCCAAGTAAAAACCCTATTCTGCCAGGGCTCCAGTTTTCAACGTCGCGCACATCCACCGTTCCCCACCTACCCCAAACAGCATACATCTTCTCTACATCCAACTACATACTAAAGGTGGTCGCCTGATTTTACATCCTTTTTTTGAGCACCGCATCAAATGGACATTTTGAAAGGGTCGCCGCTGCCGGCGCAAATCCAAGAGTGCATAAGGTCTGTGGACTTATCCAGGGATGTCGATCTTCTCCGCCTTGTTTCTACACTTCTCAAATATACCGTGCCTCAAACGTACCTCTCACTTCCAGGGCCCTGTCAAGACGCAGTTTCACGTGTGTTTCGTACAGTCGTTGGGTTGGGCAATCTCACGGCACGGATCGGGATGTTCTCTCGGCAGAAAACGGACCTACCCCGAGATGTATGTAAGGCGCTAGATGCCCATATGCAGCTTCTTCATAAAGCTCTCGCTCCGGGTCTTGTTGGAGAGCTTGTGTTTTCAGCAAGTCTGGCGGCACGCCGAGAAATAGAAAAGCTTCTATTCAAAGGAAAAACGTATGCCATCGTGCGAGAGGCAGCCCTCAATTACAGCGACATGCACGTGCCTCCGATGCTCCAAAACATGGACGCTTATACGGGCTTCTTGGCCACAGAATTGCTCCTGCTAGAAGACGCGGCCTCTTTCAGTGTAGCGCTTCTCTCTTTCGGAAACAGCGCCGCGTTTTTCGACGTATTGTTTTCCAGGGCACATGCGGACTTTTTGCGCCAGACTGTGGGTACTATGAAGCGCTTTGAGCGCAAACAGGTGCTTGTCAAATTTCTCGACTTTGCGTTCTCGCGCTACTTGGGCTCGGGGGCCAGTAGCGAGGCGGTTGTGGCGGTTTCGGTGCTCAGTAGAGAGATCATAGACAATTCTGTGTGGGATGAACTACTCTTGGAAAAAGTGGTCTCGCGATATAGCTACCCCTTGAATTCTATGGTGGCACTACTGGTGGATAGCGCCCCGAGCCTCGTGCCCAAATTCCTAGCTACCTGGGGCGCCGCTGCGGGATTGGTCAACGAACCTATTGTGAAACAAGGCTACCGCACGCATCTTCTTCTATGTCTCTGTGCGCAATTGCCTCCGGGTGAGCTACAAGACTTGCTCAAGCTGCCAGCATTTGTATCTGCTATCACGAACCGGCTTTCCTCGCTCTCGTCGCAGGTGAAGTTTTTGGGTGTACTCTTTGCTGATAAGCTAAGCAGCATGGCGCAAGCGCAGCCCATTTTCGATATGAACAATATGCGTGACATGCAGCAGCCGGACTTCCCGGCGGACTTCCTCAAAAGCGCCGACTTTTCACTTTCTGTCACAGGCTCGTGGGAGGTGCTCGAGTCGCCATATATTGTGGAGACCGGAGACTTGAATTCGGAGGCTGGGATTGATCTCAAGCCACTCACATTGCAGGAAACTCCCAAAAAATCATTCGCTGCTGACCTCAACATGAGCGATGAGGAGGACGACCCGACATTGGCCAGTCGGGAAAAAGTCCCAGTGCCGATCTACGTGCGTGATCTCTTGTCGTACCTAAGTGTGGACTCAAAAGATCAAAGCGCCTACGAAAAACAAAAGATCGCGCTTGAGATCACGCCAACCTTACTCAGGCAAAAGCTGGCATTTGGCAGCGAAGTCTCCTTTTATGCTAACGATCTTCTTGCGCAATTGGTCGGCTTGTCAAATCAATATGACGACAACAATTTCGAGACTTCGCGCTTGAACGCAATGATAGCAGTTGTTGTGAGCTACCCCGATGTGTCGCTCCACTTGTGCAAGTTGCTCTTGACCGGTGACTATTCTCTACAGCAAAGACTAAGCTTGCTTTCAGCAATGTCTTTTGGTGCACGTGCTCTTCGTGGGTACAAGGACGAGATTGTAGATAACAGCTTTAAGCCAACCCCGTTTCCCTCGAAAACGCTCCCCAAAAAGCTTCATGATCAGTATACAGCTATGGACTATGGTTATTCTCGGATCGAAAACTCCATTCAAAACGCCTTGATGAGAGAGTCGTCTGAAGAAGCTCGTGATGAACTCAGCGGGGGGAGAGTGCTCAGGGTATCTGCCAAGTTACGTAAAGAGCCCAAGACACTCGAGGTATCAAAGGATCAACTTCCTAATTTTCGTGATATCGTCGGCAGGCTCTTCTTCTTCCCCCTCGTCGCTGTTTGGTATGAGAGTGGAGGCATCAACATCGGTCATTATACACCTGTTCTTATAGCACATTATGTGAGGACTCTATCTTTGATATTGCACTGTGCCTATCCTACAGCGATTGATCTCAAGGACATGGCAGGGGAATATTTGACTTTGGTGACACCAGTGCTTCAAAAGGTCGGCACTGACCAATTGCAAGTAATAGAAAGCATTGTTACAGGAGTAACTTTGATCTGTGAAATATTGGATCCAACTTTCTTGATCACTTCTTTCGATGGAAACCTCCATATTATTGAGAGCGTACTACTGCAATGGTGGGAATCTCTTATTGATGACAGAGTCAAGAGTTTGTGTGCTGGTCTTCTTTTAAGGCTCAATCGGCTCCGGGAGAATATGGAAAGAACCTTACTTGATCAGATGAATGGGGCACTTTTTGCATGAGTTCCTACATACTTGTGCTTACTTAAAATGTTTACAATCACAAGCAGTGGCATTTGTTGAGCTGATAGCGCGTATTTCAAAACAAGTAAGTTAGAGGTGAAAAAGAATAAAGTCTACCATACAACGATATGAAGTCGAACACAGTTCGCACTGAACACTACTGCAAAGTAATCAATTTCAACTGCAGCAATATGAGTTTGGAATCCCCCTTCATTTCATAGCTCCATACCAATAATTTCATCAAAGAGTTTTAGTACTGGCATCGCGGTCAATTTGCTCTCATTTGTTGGGTATTTTCGGTACTTAACGGGTTCCCCGGGGTATTCTCCGGGCTGAAAGTACTCGATGCCAGTCAAGCGGCGCACTCCAGGATCACACAATTTCAAAGCTAGCAAAATTGTGTAATAAGCATCATTTCCTGCATTGTGCAAAAAAGCATACGGCTGGTTGAGAGTTCTGAGGGCGTTCTTCAAACTTGCCCTATCACGACCGTGAGTGTAAGAGAACAAAGTCTGTGTGTCCAACTTGCGCACATTTCTAGAGATTGAGACCCCAAGATTTTCTAGCCATTTTATGTCTCCCTTGAGATCATGCCCCACAAGAGAACAGAAAAAAGGATAATTGGGACCAAAGTAAAAGTTAATGAGTGCCTGTAACAATGAGCGAGCTTGCAATCGCGAGAAAACATATGAGTCGCCTCCTGAAAAATTGGCTGAATGATCGGGAACATAATCGCCATTCTTGAAGTTTATACCTTCCGCGATTCTTATGTGATATGTTTTAATATTTGGAACAAGAGCCAATTCTTGAAAAGATGGGTCGTATATGGAAATCCCGATCTCAGTTATTTGCTTTGTATCATGCTCCCAAGCCTCGACATCCACACAGAACAAAGCAGAAGACCGTGTGAAGACCCGATCCATTTGTTTCTGTATCTGACTCAATTTGCTTTTAGTATTCAAACGTCTGTCTCCTCTACTGCGAAGATCGTTCATGTGTTCGGTGATGCGATCTTGAAAGGGTTGGGGGTCAAAATTGTATTGTTCCTCGCTTGACGAACTACAGGCGTCACTTTCGTCCAGGACATAAATGTCTTCATACCTCCAGAAAACCATATTGTTGACCTGGGGAGTTACACTACTCTATAGGAGTTTAAATTTGGTGACAAAAATAATGGCTCACTGCTCATCCTGACACGCTTTTCCAACTCGAATATAACGGTGTGCATATAGTATGTGGTGGGGAGTAGTTGTTCTGGGTCTAAGCTGTATGCGTATTGGGTTTTCATTAGTTGTATAACATTACGATTTCATACCGTTTTGTTGCCCTGAAGGCCGAAAATTTTCACAAGTCACATCATGACATGTTTTGTTTACCTGCTGGCCATATGAGTAGCTCTTATTATAGTACTTCACAAACGCTTTTTTGGAATAGTAAATTCCTCAGACTAATTATTGATATTTGTATATCTTAGTTGCAATAGCTGTGAATTAGCATCGTTGTCTGAAGACACAAAAGTCTAAAGTGCCCGTCTGAGTGCCTGCGAATGTGGGACAAGCAAAAGTCACGAGTGATTGTTCCAAGGGGGATCGAAAGTAACGGGTTGGAAAATCAATTATGCTCGCTCATTTATACGTACACGCATAAACTGTGAAAGTCAAATACACCCTCTTTTTAAGGGCATATAAGGGAAAATATTGTGTGCTGTGGAGACTTCGAGCTTTCTTTCAGTAAAAGATTTTTATGTATCCATCATCACCATGTGTGCAGCTTAGTACAGGTTGTTAAACTCTAGTTACTGAGTCTCGCCGAGCTTCCATGATCCGAAAACGGTTAGTTTTAGACTGGACTGGAATTTTTCGTTCATCCTCTGCCCTAAAAAGGAATACATCATTAAATTGAATCAGACTAGTCTTATGTAAAGAACTTAATCTCGCAATCGCCTGAAAATACAGCTCAATATTTAATTTACTCTCCACACGTCTATAATCCAATCTTCAGTGCACGGATTTGAATGATTGGCCCGTGGCAAAATTCATCCCAGATTTATTATTTGAATTTACTAAACTGGATAGACCCGCTGCTCGTTGTGTGAGCTCTAAAGAATATGTTTTGATATCTTAAAATATCCGCATTTCTTCAAAACGCCAAATTTTGATCCCTCTGATGAAAGAGCTCGGATGTATATGATTTTTTCGCAACGACATGCTCAACAGAAGAGTCAATTCCCATGTATCAATACACTACAAGAAATTTCACTACTTACACTACATCATTTAGAGAGGTTAGTCAGAAACAATGACAGATATACTGAAAATGACTTGTTGGGCACTAATATCCTACTACGGAGTGCTGAAAAGACATGGTATAAAAATCCACACTCTCTGCAAACAAGACCAAGAAATATGTATATGCAGGCGTCATTCGGCTTTCTCTCTTTGGTGCTCACGGGGCCGATCAGAAGACATAGCACCGAACATATATCTGCGAGAATCATCCTAAATATGCTTTTTGTCAGAGGCATTAATCAGAAGCTTAAATGTAGCAGTATCCTCATATATTCCCTGTGGTTTTGGGGTTTTGAAAGGTGCTTCGGGTGGCCTTTCCTCGGCTCAACCTGCACAATGTCAATGGTCTGAGAGCGATCCCATAGTCGTGAGCAGTGTGAAATGGGCTGAACATGGTCAGGTCAATTGGATCTTGACTAGTTTTTTGTCTTTAGTCAATACTCCCTTGATTCCTGGCTTTGAAAGATATTTAGCAGAGCATGAATTGAATTGAGTCATATAAAGTATTTTTTTGTAACAAAATTGCATATTTAATGATTTGAGAACAGGGTTTCAATTTTTATAGAATGTAAACATAATTCGGGATTACTCAATGATCGAGAATCTATACAATAAGTCGGTTACCTTTTAGTAAGTTTAATCCTAAGCGACAGATAGATTGACAAGACAAAAAACATTATACTCCCGAATTTGTCGGTCGAAACTGAAAGCACCAGTAGCATTCGGCAAGCTAGATTCCACAGAAATCTGTCCACAGGTCGGCACCGATAGAAGCAGACTCGAGTATTTCTGGGAATAGGTGGACACAAAAATTTTGTGTACACTTCTGCTAATTTCCCCTGCTTTCTACTGCTGTTTATTCTGATTTCCCGGCACAACAATCAAATACATCTGATAATTCTATGAACTAATGCGTGGAGTAGCAATTCACTCACCATGGCTTTGCATCACAAGCAGCACCAGGCGAGTTGCAGTGCTTTTTGAGTGTAAGGTTAGAGCCTTCAGACTTATCTTTTTCTTTAACCCCGCTTAATGGAAATTACGGCCCGAAAACCCCACTTTTCTTTCTACTCAAATACAATGAAGCCCTACTGTCACTGCAAAGACGGCACCAATCGCGGCAGTTGATTTCCACCCCTTCCTGGCGGTGAATGGTGCTGATTTGTTGGCACTGGATGAGGAAGAAGACTGCGATGCCGAAGACGATTGCGATGCGGAATTCGATATCAGATTTGCCGACGCGGAGCCCAGCAGCGTCGATGTAGTATATAGCCAAATCGATTGTGACCCTGTGAACCCCCACTGGTTGTAAGAAATTTGTGTTTCGGTGCCTGCGGTAGCAAAAGAGGTGCTAGTTGTGTCTCCTGTTGTGACACCATTTATGGTGTTAGTTGTGGCGCCGGTTGTTGCCGTAGTCGTTCCAGTTTGCGTGTTTGTGTTTGTGTTTGTGTTTGTGTTTGTGTTTGTGTTTGTGTTTGTGTTTGTGTTTGCGTTTGCCGTTGTTGTGGCTTTTGTAGTTGTATCGTCCAGATCGCCGCCGGAACCCAAACCACCGTTAACCGCCAAGGCAAGTCCCAATTGGAGAAATACTGGAGCAGCAGCTAATGGAACTAACGACATTTGTGTGATATTTGAGAGACGGGAAAGGGAGAAAGAGTGTGTAATCTGTCAGACGATTGAAGATGATTTGTAGGAAAGAGGCGTGCCTGAATGAAACGCCGGTCGGGTATTGTGTTGATCCACGTTCAAATTTTTAGACTCCTGTTCGCGCGGTTTTCCTTCGAGCGGTTGGTGTCATGACGTCATGAGGCGTAATATGCAGTCAAAACATTAGAGTCTCTTGTCCTTGCATACCTGTAAAACGGGCCAGTTCTAGCGCAGGGTCCCAGTTGGTGCAGTCCAAGAGTAAGTATTCAAGCCGAAGCATGCTCGCAAAATATTCTTGTGAAACACACTAGAATGCTGTGATCCGTGCTCGTTTAAAAGCCATATATTGGTGTTACCTCATCTGAACGGCCACGCGCTTCACTGCTTTGGCTGCAAGTCCTACCCACTTGACTGCCCTGTCTATATCATCATCTTCGATAGCCTCTCTGATTCCTGGCCACGTCTGACCGGCATATCCAGTAAACCTTCCTGACGCAAACACAATGTGTTTAAACCAGCTTCTCTCGTGTAGTCCGCCTGTGTACAAGAAGTTCCTTTCGAAGTATTTGAGGAGCATGTTCTGGTGCAAGACCTGGAAATGGAGCTTGATGCGCAGCCACCATGCCATAGCGTGCCTTTTGTTGTATTGGGCCTGAAGGGCCTCGCTAGTTTCGTCAAAGTTGCTTGCGACTTCCACAAATTCTTCTAGTTTTTTCTTGGCGTGCCAGAAAACGTCTCCAAAAGTAAGATTCCCGTGGCTTTCGGGGCGGAGCATATTCACTCGTTTACTATGTGAGCACTGCACCGGAGTCATCAACTCGGGGAACACGTATCTTTCCTTTGTGAAAAACACTTTCTCACTGATATCCGAAATGAACTTTTCGTTTTGCTCTTCGCCACTGAGATATTCCCTCGTGGCTCTGTTGGTCACTGGCTTATGGTACCACTCCTTGGGTATTTCTTGTTCAAGCTGAGTGTAGTAAGTCACTAGGTCCTTCGCATAGTCGCATATCGAGAAGTCAATGACTTTGTGTTTGGTGAGATCCAACGCTATAAGCGACAAGTACTTGGCAGCCACGTTATGATAAACAAAACCTTTGTCACCATACTTCTCCATCCAGTCATAAGAGTCGTAGTTGGAGTGGTAATGGTAAATAGCATCACCCTTTCCTTGGACGAAGCTGATGTCAGCAGAAGGGATACCCAAATGCTCCAAGAAAACAGTATAGTCAGAGCCGGATCCCAAATTAAGAATTCTGTCTCCCCGCTCTCCCAAAAAATGGTCGTAGAGAGAGTCGGCTGTCTCTCCCGGATATGGCAACCATTTTGCAACTTTTCTCAACACTCGATTCAAAACAGGTGAGGCTTTCAACCTCAAATGCCGGCCGATGGCAGCAGAGTCCATGTTTAAATAAGCAATGACGTTCTTCTGCAATCTTCTGGCAGCATATTCGCCGAACTCAGTCGAGCCCAAAAGCCCGTACTCTTCGCCATCATAACTTTGTAAGATGATGGTTCTTTGGAACTTATACCCCGCTCGCTTCAACGAGCCAAGGGCTCTTGCGATTTCAATCAAGGCGGCGGATCCCGAGTTGGGATCGCCAGCACCGCCTTTGATCCAAGCATCGCGATGGTTGCCAATGATAATGACGTCGTCCTTGTTCTCCCCCTCAATTTCTGCGTATACGTTCCACAAGGGGGTGATATTATAGATCTGATTGGAATATAGGTTCAAAGTCACGTTAGGGCTGGGGCCAATGTTGTACTCAAAACCCTCGAGCTCCCCAACCCAGGCCTCGGGTGCTTTTTTCCCGTTTCCATTCAACTTCTCCAAGATCGGTTTTACTTCACGATAAGAAATGGGTAGCACTGGGATCCTCCCAATGCTTGTATGTGGGTCCTTTCTCTCAACAAGGCCCTTGGAGGCATAGCCAGGAGTAGTGGGGTCCCCAGGCGTGGCACCTACTCCACCGGCAAATTGAACATTACCTCTTTGGACAGAGGATTCTTGTCTGGCTGGCCCATGTGGATACTGCTTATAGCCATTTGCTGGAGTAATACCATGGTCGTCCCCAGGATCGCTGTAAAGCAAGAGTCCGATGGCGCCGTTCTCCTGGGCAAACTTAACCTTCAATCCACGAAAGATGCTTCCGTAGCGTGCGACAACAATCTTGCCTGTGATGTCTACATTTAGTTTCTTCAACATGGCGAAATCGTCCCTGGTGCCATAGTTAGCATAGACGTATTCGGCAGTGACATTGCCGTTGGCCCCATATGCCAAGAATGTGGGTACAGTGTCGTTTCCCGCGCTGGTGGAATCTTCGGGAATTGCGTCCTCCCTCAACGGAGCTTTATAAATTAATTCGCCATTTTCAAGAAGATTCAAGTCGTGGCCCTCGGGGTAGCTAACATAGACGTCGTAGGTATCAATTTCGGTTTTCCAGCCGTACTCGTCGAACTTGTCTTTCGTCCACTGAGCAAGCCCGAAATTGGTGCCCGGTAAATGTGGTTCAGAAGTGTACTTACGAGACCATTCCGCGGCGCAATTGGTTTGCAAAGCGTCCAAGATAATGTCCACTGGGTTTTCGATTTCGCGAGATCTGAGCAATGTACATTTGAAGGTCACCGTGACTAGAGCGATTGCCAAGAGCAAGCCCCTGGCGAACTTTCCCACACCAAAAAAATTACTGATTTGGGAAGAATCGTACCGATCATTTTTTTCGGCGACCAAATCACCCATATTCAACTGAATTATATGAGAATCAATGTGATCGTGAAGGGAGTCATGGAGAGTGCGGCTCGAAACCAAGGGCAGATAAGCCACCGCGCGGTGTACGGGTGCCCGCGTATCTTGGGCCATTATACAGGCATATCCATGTCATGGACATGGCTTTCCAGGCATATGAGCGGGGCAGACCTTTTCAGCACGAAAGCCTCGATCGATTCAAATATCAAATTATGAGCGGCGACTCTAGCTGATTATAAAAAGGGCGTTTATCAAGTGGGCTCACGTGGCTTGAATGTTCAAGCACCGTGTCTAAATAAATGCCGCCGAGCGTAGAAGGTATCAATTCCGGAACATGGTCCACATTAACGGGAAAAAGAAGAAGGAGAAAAAGATTGGTCATGGAGTACCAGTTAATTGAGGAATCCTTAATTTTGCAACAGGAGCCCCGTGCTACCCAACAGCAGACTCATTGCTTTGCAAAGCGGCGCGGTTCTAATCAGGCTTGTTGGACTCGACTGCGGTCACGTGCACGCCCGCAGGCCGATCTGAGATAAGACAGAGTCCAGAATTCTATAGCACTCACTGACCATGTCCGGGCCTTCCAAGACGGGAGTCGATTTGTACCGAGAGTACCAGGCGGTGTTTCAGCTAAACGCCCGTGACTTGGAGCAGAAAAAACCCCGGAGGGCATACAGGCGCTCGCTTCTAGGCTGTTTGAATTGCAAGAAAAAGAAGATCAAATGTGACGAGACAAAATCGCAGTGTAGAAACTGCCTTAAAAGCCACTTGAAATGTGCATGGCCTGAGAAAAAGCAGGCCCATGCAGACAAAGACCTGATGCGCCCGCAGTCTGGCTTAGCAACACGAGAAAAAGAGCCGTTTTCTTCCCCAACACCTGAGTATTTGCAAGGCGGCCCGCCGCTAAATCCGAGATCAATGGCTTTTGTAATCAACCAGGAATTAAGCAGTAGCCGGGAAATCGACCATGTATCTCTGCCCGAATTTGCGGCACCAAGGTCCCACGATCTATCCTCTGTATTTGAATTAGCGGGAGGCGTTCCCCCAGAGGAAACACAGGACCTACAACCCGCAGAACAGGCACGAGGATTTTCGCCCGGATCCGTGTTTTTTGAGACGTTGGGTATTGCCTTTGCGCTGGCATCCAGTTATATGCCTAATTTCAAGGACACACAGCATGCAGATTCCACAGGACATGCTCATGATACGCCGGGTGAACAGGAGCTAAAACTTCGATCCATGAATAATGATAGCTCCAGCACCAGCAGCCTGTCGTCCGAACATGTGTTCCAAGAGCCGCGGTCCCAAATGGATACGCATTTCCTTTCCGTATTCATCCACAGTTTCCTTCCCACGCTAGCGCAGGTCAATTTTCAAGACAAGAGACAGTGTCTGGAATTAGTGCTAGCTGCCGCAAAGGAATCTCCGCTACTTCAGGAGGTGTTCATAGCATGTGGGGCATCGATCATTGCCTTCAACAATGAGCAACACCGTCATATGGCACAGGAGCGGTATACGAAAGCCATCAATTTCTACCTTGCCGAGTTGAAGCTTGGAAAGATCCAGGGGGGCGAGGTGTGGTTTTTTGTGGCTGTCCAGGTACTCCAGATCTTGTGCCTCCGTGACATGTTTGCCGACTCCAATGCCACAAGATGTGCCGCTCACTTTGGAGCAGCACACAAGATCATATCTCTCCGTCTTTCAAGCGACAGAAACAACATTTCCTCGCAGAAACCATTCCTGATGCTCGAGAAAATCATGTTGGAGAACTTCTTGTTCAACTACTCGATCACAATATTCTTCTGCGATCATAAACAACTACCTGAACTCGTACCGTCCCCTTTCGTGTTTTTCCATGCGGCTCGCACCAAACTCGTTCATATATTCTACGACAGCATCGATCGATACAAGTACCGGTCAATGCTTGCGTTCCAGATAGCAGCCAAATGCGCCTGGCTGTGTCGGCTTAAGCTCCCGCTCGATGAAGACGGAAGATTCTTACACATGGAAATTATGCAGCTCGCCGAGGCGCTTCTCCTATCGTTTGAAAATGAGGCTGAGGAATACTGTCACCTGAACGTCAAAGCCACAATGTCCATCGCCAAGGTCGTTCTCAACACCTCGCTCATTCTTCTTCTGAAAATCACTGATTTTGACTCTGTAAGAGCACGGGATTTACAGCACCTCGTCAAGGCCATTCGGGCCGATATAGACCAGCCGCACAATAGCAACACCATTCTACCGATATGGTCCCTTATGATAGCAGCAAGCACCAGTTTGGATCCCGATGACCAAGCGTTTTTTAAAAAATGCCTCGGGGATCTTTTGGTGAGGTCGAAGTCGAAAATCATCGTCCAAATCTTAAATTACTTGGACGGCTTGTGGGAGCTTTACGAGGGCGAAGAGCCGTTTGAGTTCATGTTTGATACCACCGTGTTGGATCAAGTCTGCAACTAGATCTACATACATTTTACAGATTGAGACAGTCGCGATTTTGTGCTTCTGATTTTCGACATGATCAATAGGCGGGACCGGCTGACAGTGGGGATAGCGCGACTCGTGTCTTATCAGAGGTGTCAAGAGGGGAAAGCGAGTCGCGTTTCCTAATCGGGTAACCCGAAGGCCAAGTCTGGGGACGCCGATACGCTTCATATAAAGCCAGGGTACTTCCAGGGCATCATGGTTTTACCGACTATCCCCCTCACTCTCTTATTCATTTCTAAGCAATCAAAACAGCATCATGCCTCTGTCAACACTGATTACCAGTGCTTCAGCTTTCGCAATCAAGAAAAACCGTTTGATCGACACGATCCATGAAACTTCTGGCTGCTTTGGCCCAAAAGGGAAGTGGGGCTCTAGAGATACTGAGACTGGAGTTTGCCGCTTGGCATTATCTGATGAAGACAAGGGGGTTAGAGACTGGTTTGTGGCCGAGTTGAAGAGCCTTGGATGCACAGTCAAAATTGATAATTTGGGAAATATATTTGGTGTTTTTCCAGGAAAAAACGAGGGCAAGCCAATAGGCATTGGCTCGCACTTGGATACTCAGCCCACTGGAGGAAGATACGATGGGATTTTGGGTGTACTCAGTGGCTTGGAAGTCTTGAGAACCATGAAAGAAAATGGGTTTGTTCCTAATTACCCCATTTGCGTGGTAGACTGGATGAACGAAGAGGGTGCCAGATTTCCCATGAGCATGATGTCCTCTTCAGTTTGGGCAGGTGCGGCAGATCTCGAAGAAGTCTACAAAATGGAGTCTGTGACAGACAAAGTCCCAGTTTCGGTACGCGAAGAGCTAGAGCGCATAGGGTATTTGGGTGATATTCCATGCTCCTACGAGGCCAATCCGTTGGAAGCACATTTTGAGCTCCACATCGAGCAAGGTCCTATTCTTGAGGAGCAAAACAAAAAGATAGGCCGCGTGCAGGGGATCCAGGCTCTCAGATGGATCGAGATTACTATGAACGGCAAGGCGCAACATACTGGCACCACGCCTCTTCGCTCACGATCAGATGCCTTACTTGCATCCTCTCAAGTAGTGGTCAGGGGAAATGAAATTGCCAAGAAATACGGTGGCTTGTTTAGTTGTGGAATCTTGGAGATTGAGCCCGCAGTGGTTAATGTGATCCCGCAGAAGGTGCGCTTTGTCATTGATATTAGACACCAGCTTGACGAAACGCTAGATGTCATGTACCGGGAGCTCAGCGAAAGCCTCCAGAAAATTGCGAGCAGCTGCGGCATGAGATTGAGCTTCAGCTTGAAAGAGCTTGTGAATCAGCGTGCGATTCATTTTGACGAGACTTGCATGAAATGTATCACAGAGTCCTCAAACGAGCTATTTGGGGAAAACCAGTCCATTCCTATAGTGAGTGGAGCAGGCCACGACTCAGGCCTTACGGCTATTCGCATTCCTACTGCAATGATTTTTATTCCATCCCAGGACGGAGTGTCCCATAATTTCGAGGAGTACAGCACCCCGGAACAAGTGGACGAAGGTTTTCGAGTTCTCTTGGGAGCAGTTTTGAAGTACGACGCGCTAAGAAGCAAATAAGCTCTTGGAAATATACCAAGAGGTATGTTTGCTCAATTTCCCAATCGAGGGTATTCGAGACGTAAGTAGAATATTCTATTGTTCCGCATTGCAATAATATGATGATTTCTCTTAATTTTTTTGAATCGAGATTGCGACTATGTGATGAGCATGTTTGGTGGCTTTTGGCTGATTATTATTCAACGGACATAACTGTTTTCAGGCGTGCATTCTAGAAGGTAGATAGAAAGTAAACAAAAGTATTTTTGTTTGCTTTTCCAAACACGAGTATCCAGCATGATTTCTGGTACTCGCGCGTCGGGAGACGAACACATATTTTTTTTTCTCAACAGGCCAATACGATAAAGGAGATGCGGCTGAGCAAGAATGCTCCTCTATTAAATTTGTTGACTGGAAAATGACATGGTTTTCCTCCACCATATTCCAATGGAAATGCGGAAGTTGCTCGGTGTGACTGCAAAGTACCAATCCCACTCATGCCCTCATGAACCAAGACTTCCTTCGACGCCTCAAGGACGAATAAGCTTTAGCAGGCGCAAAAAGCGTTTTCAAGAACCGTGTAGAAAGCAGCCCAAAGAGGTTTGGCCAAAGTCTATAAATATCCCAAAGCGCGTCTCGGGCAAGAAGAGCAATAAGAACAATAGGCGCCGATTCTGCACATGAGGTGCAACAATAGAACGAATGGCTGGTCTCGCCGATGTTTGCTTGGCCACCACGAAAGAAAAAACCAGGAGAGCACATCTTTCCTCTTTGGAGTTTTTTTCATTTCGTTTCCCTCGGCTTGTTTACGTTCGAACAATGGAGCATATCCGCGCCAAACCCTATAGATTGTGGCCATGAGCAAACATCGCGCAATAAACAAATTTGGGATTTTGCAAAGAGCGCTGATTGCACATAGCCGCCAGTGGGGCGCAACAGGATTCACCTGGCAAGAGCAACCCGGTGGACCGAAGAAGCCGGGCACGGGCCATGCAGAATCGGCTAGGCCATTTTTGGCTTTCTGGCCAGGCCCACAATATGCTTGCTCTGCGAGTGGGCTGAGAGCGGGTTTCTGGCACGACTCCTGGTGATGTGGTGTTTCATAAGAAGATCTAGTGTTTGGGCCGGGCGCTGGGGATTTTTCCGACAGGCTTCTTCACCAGAGGCTTGCAACCGGTGAGCGCGCTTGGACCCAAGTCTTGGTCTAGTGCAGAAGATCAGTTTATGCGCTAGCAAAAAGCGCCGGCCACACGACACGGTTTTCCGCAGGTGTAAACAAACAGGCGATCCGCCAGCATCCGCAAGGCGTGTTTTGCTTTG
The DNA here is from genome assembly GCF_001664035.1 of Metschnikowia bicuspidata var. bicuspidata NRRL YB-4993. Taxonomy (NCBI): domain Eukaryota; kingdom Fungi; phylum Ascomycota; class Pichiomycetes; order Serinales; family Metschnikowiaceae; genus Metschnikowia; species Metschnikowia bicuspidata. Next base: position 145,901 of record NW_017387733.1, on the reverse strand, counting down.
GGCCGAAGAACAACAAACCACACGAGCCCCGGCCGACATTCCCGAACCCGTCTGGGGCCTCTGCCCATGCGCGCCTGCATGCAGGCCGCCGTGGCTGGGCTGAGCAGCCGCGCACTGGGTGCAAATTATGGAACCTAGACGCGGGCGTTTTGACCGGCGGAACAATAGGACCCATGCATCCCGTGGCAGCGGGGTAAGTCCAGCCCCAAATAGGAGCAAAACTGGCCGTGTGCCGTGTAGCCAGCAGGGGCCCCGATTTGCATTTAAGGCGCCCCAGTCCGCGGAGTCCGGCAGTCTCTTTTTTTTTTCCTCCCTCAACAAGAAACCAATCAACTCGCAATGAAACTCACTACTCTCGCTTTTTCCCTCGTGTCCGTTGCCAGTGTCATGGCCGAGATGTGGGACAGCCCTGAAGCCAGTGGCGTTCCCATGCACGGTGAAATGGAGCACGGTGACATGGAGCACGGTGACATGCATGACGATGTCTACGACTCCATGTCCGACTGTATCAGCGAGACCCACGGCCACCCTGTTCCCATGACGTCCTCGCACATGGAGTCCATGGCCAGCCTCCACCCAGGGTCCTCGGTCACACACGCCATGAGCTCCATGTCCGCTGCCCCAGACCACCCCCCACAGGACGACAAGGTTGCTCTTGTTGTCAAGGCGTCTGCCAACGCCGAAGTCAAGGGCTCCCTTGAGGTTGTCACTGGCGCCGACGGCTCCCTGAGACTCGTGGTCAAAAAGGGCGGCGAGCCTGCCCACTTTGACCAGAAGGACGGGACCGTGTCCTTGGAGGCCGCGGCCAATGCCGACGCTGCCGCCAGCATCCACCAGGAAGGCGGGGCCCCCGCCAACGGTGCTGCCAGTGCCCATGCCCAGGCTTCTTCCAGCTTTGTGTTTCACTTTGACTCTGACGGCAAAGTCGTGGGCTTGACGGCCTACGCGTCTGCGTCGGGCGACGTCAAGATCTCGACCGATGGCTCTGTCCCCGCGGACGCCGAGCCAATTGAGATCTACAAGCAGCCCGTCCATTACGAGGCACATGCCGCGGCCTCTGCGGGTGCATATGTGAGCTTTGGCTACAACAAGTGGAGCAACGGAACCATGACCAAGTCCGTGTACACGACCACCAGCACCGGCACCGTGACTGTGACGGAGACCTCGTGTGCCACCGTGCCCTGCGAGCCCAAGACGGTCACGTACACCACCCAGACGGTCATCACGTACACGGTCGACTGTCTGAGCATGGAGACGGGCTCGTACATGCCGTCGTCCATGGCCACCAGCACGATTTCGCCCACCAACACCAGGAGCCCCGTGGCGCCTTCCATCTCTTCGTTCAACGGTGCCACCAAGAAGGCTGTCGGCGCGGCTGGTTTTGCCGGGCTCCTTGCGTTGATGCTCTAAGCGTCTGAGAATGCTGTGGAGCCCTATGCGTGTGTCCTGCCGGGATGTCAACGGGCCCCGCCCGTTGCTTGAATTTCTCTTTTCGATACTTTTTTTTTGGCCGCAATAATCGGTGGCCCACTATCGTGCAATAAAATCCTTCCTTTGGGAATTCTGCTGATGTAGACGGGAGAGAGGGAACACCGCTCGCCCGATAGACCTAGACCGCGTTGCGCTGTTTGAAGTCAGGAAATCCTCGATTGGCCGTTTCGGCGGTGTTCGCTTGACCTGGCGTAAGTGGTTTCCGTACCCCTTTTTCAAGCAGTTGTTTGATGCTGATGCGGGGTGGAATGTCTTTTGTATTGAGGGGATACGTCTGGCGTCAAGACAGCGGTCCCCATTCTGGAGAATTAATGTTTTGTAAGCAACTTCCATTTTTGGCCGGGCTTTTGTCTGTTCTGGAGCTGCGTGTACTTCACTTTGGATAGAGATGGTAGACCAAAATCATATGCTCCTTAGTGGGTTCATCAAATGACTTTGGTCGAACTCAGATCACCAAACCACGACCGCAAATAATTAAGAAATTTTGAAATCCATTGACTGGACGAGATCATTGAGTACAGAGAAAACTAAGATAAAATCTAAAAATCACCCGATGCCATAATGCTATCCTCGTTGGCTCAAGACATGGAACTTGGACCTTCATGGAGGATTCGAGACACTTGATGTATAAATGAGCCAATTAAACGAGAACAGTAATTTTTTCTTAAAATCTAGTCTTAAAGGATAATAAAAAGCTTTTACATTAGAAAATAAATCAACTATAT
>NW_017387733.1:142809-143675 GCF_001664035.1 Metschnikowia bicuspidata var. bicuspidata NRRL YB-4993 | reverse complement strand
ACTATTTTTGGTACATGTTAACCCTTGTTTGAATCATGCTTATGTGAAACATCTTGATTACACTTTGCCAAATTGGCCACTCAAAAATACCTCAGCTTTAACGGCTCAAGCCTTGGTTATGGGTCCATCTATATAAGTTGTGCGCACTCACTCGAATCTTCATGATTGAAATGCGATCTATATGTTTGAGTAAAATACTTGTTTCTGGTAAGTGATTTGCATTGGAAAGGTTTCCGTTCATATATATTGTACTAGTATCTTGATATTTATTGGTATGAGCTCTGCATTCCATACATGGTCGTTTGAAAGAAGCTCACTTTTAGGAAAGATTTAGAGGTGTGGTCACACAAAGAAGCATATTGGCTTATCATTTACCAGAAATTTGACATCCGCGACTGCAGCTTGTACTGTAAGGTAATTTACAGGCGGATAGCGATAAAGAGAACAGATAGCCAGGCTAGAATTCATTGGGGGTGAACAATGTAAAGAACCTACTCTATAACTTTGTACTTTCCGGAGTCGGAGTTGCAAGTTCCAACTCCTGGGTGTATTTTATGTGTGAAATGTTCTGAAGTTTTTTGGAGAACAATTTACAGAGCATCGTACTTATAACAAGTAAGTGAATATACATTTCAATGCGATCAATAGTGCGATTTTAATTGCACCAATTGCGAGTGTAATCCAACGTATACCCAATGATGGTATTATGTGTTTCGGATTATTTTGGTTTGAAGAATATTGTGAGCCGACACACCTTTGAAAGGTGATCTTCTGGAGTCTGAAAGATGCATGACCCCAATAACAAGTCTACAAAATAGACTACCAATATATACTCGTATGTTTCGATCATGATAACATGTGCAAAT
>NW_017387733.1:140333-142764 GCF_001664035.1 Metschnikowia bicuspidata var. bicuspidata NRRL YB-4993 | reverse complement strand
CTTATGTATTTTAAATCATGTATCCATATAAATTATAATACTATTTTCATTAATACTAAAATAATTATTTAAAAAAGGATGATTAAACAAACAGGAAGGTTCAAGAGGTTTATCATAAAGTTGTGACACTTCTAATAGTCTTTGTTTCTCTTCTAAAGATTTAGAACTATTTAATATCTCAGAAACTTCAGAATAAAAATTATTATTTGATCATGACGAATAAAAACGTTTATAAAACAAAGAAGAAGAATAGAAAGAAGTCATAAAAGAATGACGTAAAGAGACACCGCCGCATAAAGGTGCTCTGGCAAAAAATATATTAAAGTTTTTCATGTGTAGAATGTTTTCGTAATAGCAAGCCAAAAATTGGAGAAGCAAAAGCCAAAAGAAGGAAGAAAGCAATAAAAGCTTATAAATTAAAGAGAGATTAAAAAATCAAAGTATAATTAAAGGGAATAAAATAAAAATATAAAAAAAAATATAAAATTAAGTGTAAAAAATAGAAAAGTCTAAAATCAGTTGTTCCAGTATAAAAATAAAATTGAAAGAGAAATCTCTCTCTATAATGGTACCGAATGGGGGTTAAAAAAGGAGTGGAATGTAAAAACAGAAGCCTTCGTCAGAAACTTTAGGGACAGTCTTTTATGTATAAGGCTGTAGCATTGATATTTGTCACCATGGCTCTTTGAGGCGTTTTTTGTCTTGTCAGCATTGCCAAGAACAATTGCTCTGTTTCGGTAATAAGCCATGCTCCATGTTTGAAACCTCCCACTCTTTCATCCAAGAGTAGGCTGCCAACTTGAGTTAAAAGGGCACTTCGCCTGTTAACACGTAACACAACACGAATCATCCGTGAGTTTTCGGTCTTCTGGCGTCTACTTCACACAGATGGTCTTTGTAACTTATAAGCGTAAACAAATGTTTTGTCAGATTATATTGAGCAGCTCAGCGTTCATTTTTTCAAGGACAAAGTGTTTACCTACATGATTATTGAACTAAATAAGTGAGGTTCTCAATTAAGCAAACTAAAGACAACTATGTAAGGTCCCCGGTATCAGCTTGGCACTGCTGGTACCTGTAAGCGCATATATGACTATATGCACTTCTATTATTGTGAGTTCCGTCAGATATCACTTTGAACATCTCATAGAATATTCTTTCGAGTTTCAGGGGTTACTATCACGTGACCTACAGTTAAAGTTTATGACGGTGGGATAGAACTCCAGTGGAGTTCTGGAGAAAGTAGTGATCAAATAGAAATACATAACCCCTATGTCCCGTGAAGTCCCTAAAATCTAGGAGTATAAACACATTTTAGTCCTGCGGAATTTCTTCGGAATTAAATTTATACCTAAATTTGAAATACAAGGACAAAGTACACGAGTTGATTTGATATATTTTCTGGATCCAATCTTCATGGAATGGAGGGTCGTATCTATTAGACAGTAGAAATATGTTTGGGGAGCCGAGCGTCTGTCACAGTGGTCCAACACACTTAATTGTGCAACTTCTTTCAGCGCCTAAAATATAATTCACTACTGACTCAGAAAACCTTTCAGGCACATGGTATACTACGGGCGCTAAAGTCGTTCGCGTTACATTTGACTTATAGAGTTACAGTGGATGAACTGGAAAGCTTTTGGAAGAGAGACTTTATTGTTGGAGCATGTTAGAAGAACTCTAGAGTTGAGTCATTAAGCTTTAAATTTGCAAGAGTGATTGCGGTTCAAATGAAAAAGGTTTTTACAGAATTAGAAGAGGACTGAACTTTGAAACTAGGGCATGTATTACTACTGCATTTGTTGCTTACTTTATGTTTGAAAACATAATCAAACAAGCAATAACTTGCAAAAGAAAGGGCGAAACACGTTTCCAAAACCCACACGCTAAAACAATATGACTTCAAACCCAGAAAACAACAAGGACAAAGATCAAATGAGCAAAATACCACAGACCTATTCCGTACATGATCTCACCCCCATCACCCACAAATGATTCACTTATGGTTGGTGCTTCAACAGTGGATGTTGAAGCATCGCTTGTGATACTACGTTCCAGAAAACTTGTAACAATAGTTGTGACTTCTTGGCTCTCAAAAGAAACTGAAGTTGTAGCAGAACTTACGAGCTCTGTGAGAACAATAGCTGTGCCGGAGTTAGTTTGAGTGATGTCATCACTGGTCACAACTATGTCAACTTCCTCAGTTACTGTTGCAACAGATGTGGTGGGACTCACAACGAGAATTTCGGTGGCGGTTGTAGTTTCCAATCCGTCAATGGTCAAAGTGATAATAGTTTCCTCAGTTATAGTTGCAACAGATGTGGTGGGACTCACAACGAGAATTTCGGTGGCGGTTGTAGTTTCCGAATCCGTCAATGGTCAAAGTGATAATAGTTTCCTCAGTTATAGTTGCAACAGATGTGGTGGGACT
>NW_017387733.1:130934-138911 GCF_001664035.1 Metschnikowia bicuspidata var. bicuspidata NRRL YB-4993 | reverse complement strand
AATCTGAGGCAGTGGTGGTGGTTTCAGTGCTACCGGTGGGCCTAGTCAAGTCGCGATCCAGAATCCCCGAATCGGGGGGAGTGTTTTGATTCCCGTCAGATATCGAAGAGGATTCTGAGAACAGAGTCAGGGTTGTCGCCCGGCTCACGTCAGAATCTGAGGCAGTGGTGGTGGTTTCAGTGCTACCGGTGGGCCTAGTCAAGTCGCGATCCAGAATCCCCGAATCGGGGGGAGTGTTTTGATTCCCGTCAGATATCGAAGAGGATTCTGAGAACAGAGTCAGGGTTGTCGCCCGGCTCACGTCAGAATCTGAGGCAGTGGTGGTGGTTTTAGTCTCGCTCACAGTCGAAGTAGCAGTTTGATCTTTTGATTCAGTATCAGAAGAAGTCATAGCGGTACCAGGGGTCCCCGTGCTTGAAGACGTGAGTGCGGTATCGCGGGTGAGAGTCAAATCCTGGTCCTGTGGTCTGGAAGCAAATGTAGTTTCATTTCTAGTGATATTCCAGAAATTGTATATACCTCCCCCACTTGAAACACTTTCATATATAGATAGTGGTTGATAATATCTCATGGTAGTGGTGCTAGAGCTTGCAGCCAACACAGGGGCAAACTCAAGAATGCGTGCGAGTATCACAATGAACATAAACATTTCTTTTCAGGATATCGGATGAAGAAAAAGAAGTATTCGAGGAAGGGCAGAATATGGGGGCGACGGAATATTTATACCACTCCGCATGCTAATATTTTTTTGCAGCCATTTACTTTGTTGTAAAATCTCACCGCGACCCCCTCCTGCAGTTTTTGCTCGTCGTTTCTTTTTTCAATTCTTTTCTAATTTCGCGACCCTTGAGGTTATGACGGCGGCAGAGCCCAAAAACGCTATAAAAATTTCACCTGTTTTCTCTGGTTCATAAATGAGCGGAAGAATCAAAACAGAAAAAATTGGGTAACACAGAACAAAAATAGAAAGAAACAAACAAAGCGACAGCTGTCCAAAAAATACTGCAGTCAAAGAGTAACGCTGGTCATTCTCGGCATGTGTCGTAAGACTTTCCCCCAGGTCAATTCTGTTTCTTCACTTCTTTTGACTTTCAGTTGATGGACTCCTCCTTGAGAAATTGTAACGCTGTGAAAAACAAAAAAAAAGCCTTATCCCCAAATTATTGATAGCCGCATGGAAGGTAAGGTATGGCGATTTTTTAAGGTTTCCCCCAATCATGCACTTGAAACTGATTCAGTTTCACGAAACCTGCGCTCAGCTACCTGTTATTGTGGCCAGGGGCTGGGAGTTTTGAGTTTCGGTGACGCGCAGAAGTCTCGTGTTTGTAAACCAATTCACATAATGCGGCACGTGATTATGCGTGATTGGCCCTCTCTTGAGCAGTGCACGCATATCTTCTTCACAATGTGATATTCCCATCCTATTTGACAGCTTACGCAATCTCATATAGCAGCTACGATGGGTGTTTCGAGAATATTTCATAGGATCACGCTCAAACCACCGTTCGCTATCTTTCCAATCGGAATGTCTTGACACAAATGTCTGGGGAATTGCGGGAGAAAAGACTATAGACGGGCCGCGCTGATATTAAACAAACGATTCGCTAGCTGTTGCACGCATCTACAGCAGCGGCAAATAATCCCCTGACTAGCGGCGAATAGCAGCTTTACAAACAACTGAAATTGTCTGTTTAATTACCGATTGAGTGAACTGTTTTTCTTTGGGCCACACTCGTTCACTTGATGCCCGAAGTACCTGCCCTTACTTCTAGTTTATGTCGAGCGAAGTCGTCTCCTATCTAATCTTCGCATGGCCAGTGCTGGCGATTGCAAGTACTGCCGAGGATGGTGTGCGGTTAGAAACTCGGCTTAATTGAATTGAGAAAAAAGCCCGCAGAAGGCGAGCAGCTTTTGGCAAAGTCCGCGAAGATTCTGTACTTGTTTGGCCAGATCGGTGAGACCGGCTTCTTGCATTTTGCCGGAATTGATGAAATGCGGACGCGCGAACATAAGACTGTCAAATTTGTTATGGGATCCAGCGACTGCCAGAAACAGGGAATGTCTTAGAGGTGAAAGAAGAGCCAGATAAACGATGCCTCAGCTTCCAATGAAGCTTTTCGAAAATCGCGACATGCTGGGAGGGGGGCTGATTTTCCTAGCAGCATGCTGCTCGGCCGCCACCTGCATGCTGCTTACAAATTCAGCAATCAGTGTGTATCCCGGAAATATCGCCGAGTCGGTGGCGCGGGCAAGTCTGGCGATGGTGGCTTAATTGGCGGGGTGTGCTTTTATTTGACCCCTTATCCCCCCGCTCGCAGCTTCTGTCACACAAAGCATTTACACATCGGCCTTATAGAAATGTATCCAGAAACTTTTGAGGCCATCGGGGTGCTCGACTACGATGACTGGTTGAACCCCAAGAGATTCGAGTACAAGCCCCAAGAATTCAGGGACTACGACGTCGACGTGGAGATCATCGCATGCGGCGTTTGTGGGTCTGACATTCATGCTGCTAGTGGAAACTGGGGCCGCCCATATGCGCCCGTAGCCGTTGGTCATGAGATCGTTGGCAAAATCGTCAAAATCGGGCCAAACGCCAAAGAGGGATTGAAGTTGGGCGACCGTGTTGGCATTGGTGCGCAATGTGACAGCGACGGCACATGTGTTGCGTGTGAACAGAACTTGGACAGCAACTGCAGAAAGTCCGTTGGGACTTACTTCGGCACGTACCCGGAATCTGGAGTCAACACTATCGGTGGCAATGCTTCTCACATCAGGGTCAACTCGAAGTTCGCATTCAAGATCCCAGACTCCTTGGAAACCGAGTATGTTGCCCCTCTTCTCTGCGGCGGCATCACGGGCTTCTCGCCTCTTTTGCAAGCCAAGGTCGGCAAGGGCACAAAGGTCGGCATATCTGGAATTGGCGGTATTGGCCACATGACCATTCTATTCGCCAAGGCCATGGGCGCCGAGGTTTACGCCATCTCGCGTTCCCACTCCAAGGAAAAACTCGCCAAAGAGCTCGGCGCTGACCACTTCTGTGCTACTGAAGATGATGATTTTGTCGAGAAATTCAGTGACACCATTGATCTTTTGGTGAATACGAGCAGCTCGTTCAAGGGCGCTTCTTTTGACAAGACGTTGTCCATGATCAGGCCAAGAGGCAAGATGATTTTCATTACTGCCCCACCAGCCGACGAGAGTCTCACCCTCCCACCTATGACGATGCTTTTCAACAATTTGTCGGTGCAAGGATCTGCCATTGGGCCCGTTGATGAGATTCAATACATGCTTGAATTTGCTGCGGAGCATAAGATCAAGCCATGGGTGGAGACCGTCGATATCTCCGAGGATAACTTGGGTAAGACCTGGAAGAGAACCGAGGATGGAGACGTCAAGTTCCGGTTCACGATGGTTGGCTACGACAAGTGCTTTAAGAAGTAGGCCACGCTGTGGACTCTGGCGTGGCTAGTAAAAACCAGTACATATTTTTGCGGATTGTGTCCTTTTTGCTATCTAGTTACGTAAAGCTTCCCGGGCTCTAAACTTAATATCGGTCATACGCTTGATCAGATCGGACCTACTTGGCGAACAGCGCCGGGCAATCACGCCGGTCAGCTTGATGTACTCCATGAACGTCCATGATCGTTTTAGAATGACGCGTGTACTTTGACCCAGGAACGACAAGAAGTAGCCCAGCCAATTTTGACCGTACCAGATTCTGCAAGAAACCTCCGGCTTTCCACCAGAAATGTCGTGGCCGGCAAGTCTCACATAGCACGTTTTGCGTCTCCAGATCTTCTTTGCGCGTGTCGCGCACGTGCGTCTGCGCAGCCGAGGGCCGAGCGTTGAGTAGCCTACTTATCGAGAAACCCCAATGGCAGACTTTCAGTACTGCGGAATCTTCAGCCATGTCTGGTTTTTTCAAGTCGAAGGTGAGCAGCGTGGGGCCCAAGCAGCCCGCCACGTACCACAAGGGTCAAACCACCAAGACATTGGAAGAGATCATCGCCGGGGTGGCGCCGGAGTTAAGCCCTGGCTATTCCTTCTACGTGAACCCGCTTCTCTCGAGCGGCCACTCTCAAACCGCCTACACGGCGTTGAACAAGTTCGAAAACATCGACAAAGTCCATTACAAACGCATGGTATATCAGGTTGAATCGGACAAGCGGTTTTACGAGGTGAAGGGCGATAAGATGCCGTACGACCGATGGGAAGGACAGTCGACAATCGCGGTAGACTATGTGGTTGGCGACGAGGCCTGCGACGCGGGCCACGAGCAGTTTCGGCCGGCCAGCCAGAAGTACGAACTCCCGCCGCGCACCGAGTTCATGAATCCGGCGCACGAGCAAGCCCTTCTCGACAACGAGAAGCCTTTGGTGGTGGCCTTGCATGGCCTTGCCGGGGGCTCGTTCGAGTCGTATCTTCGAGCCTTCATGGTGCGGGTGACCGGCGGGCACGGCTTCGATGGCTTGGTCTTGAACGCAAGGGGATGCGCCAACCACACCATCACGTCGCCGCAGCTTTTCTGCGGCTTGTGGACCAACGATTTGCGGTACCTCATCAACGAGCACATCCGCAGGAAGTGGCCGCAGAAAAAGATCTTTTTGATTGGCTTCTCTCTAGGGGGCGCGATCATTGCCAACTACTTGGGCCAGGAGGGCCCGGACGCCTACGAGAACTTGAAGGGCGCTGCGGTCATGGGCTCGCCGTGGGACTTCCCGCAAGCCTCGGCGGCTTTGGTGGACAATTTCTTGGGCAGCAAGATCTACTCGCCCAAAATGTGCCAGAACTTGCTCCGGCTCCTCGACCAGCACTACGACGACTCCTTGCACCTAGAGGACATCATTGCCAAGTACAAGCGAGAGCCCGAGGCGTTCCGGCTCCAGAACTTGCGGGACTTTGACGACGCGTTCACGTCGCAGTTGTTCGGCTTCAACTCGGCGCAGGAGTACTACCGGCACGCGTCGCCGGACCAGCGGCTTTTGAACGTGCGGGTGCCCACACTCATAGTGAGCTCTGCGGACGACCCGATCGTGGGGGGCAAGACCGTGCCTGTTTCGGAGGTGTCTCTCAACCCGTACACGCACATGGTGGTGACGTCCGTCGGGGGGCATTTGGGGTGGTTTGATATCCGGTTCAACCGGTGGTATGCGGAGCCGTTGGCACGGGTCTTTGAGGAGTGGAGCACGTGGGACGTGGAGCGGATTCCCGAGGAGGCTTTGCCCCGGGCGACGCACGGCAGCTGGAGGCACGACCGCATAGTGCTGTGAAGGATGCGGTGTGTGAATGAGGTGTGCGAGGGTGGAGGGGAATGTGGTTTTAGGGGAGTGTGGTTTTGGGCGAGTGTGGTTTAAGGTGAATGTGATTTAAGGTGAATGTGGTTTAAGGTGAATGTGATTTAAGGTGAATGTGATTTAAGGTGAATGTGATTTAAGGTGAATGTGATTTAAGGCGAGTGTGATTTAAGGTGAATGTGGTTTAAGGTGAATGTGGTTTAAGGTGAATGTGATTTAAGGTGAATGTGGTTTAAGGTGAATGTGATTTAAGGTGAATGTGATTTAAGGTGAATGTGGTTTAAGGTGAATGTGGTTTAAGGTGAATGTGATTTAAGGTGAATGTGGTTTAAGGTGAATGTGATTTAAGGTGAATGTGATTTAAAGCGAGTGTGATTTAAGGCGAGTGTGATTTAAGGTGAATGTGATTTAAGGTGAATGTGATTTAAGGCGAATGATGTGACTGGAGAGCTGGCTGAGTGGAAAACGAACGGACTGGGGAATTATTTCACTGGAGAATGGCTGGTAACGTATGTATGAATCTGATTGGAGGACAGGGGAAAATGAGCTGGCTGGTGAGGTTTATATGAATCCAATCGGAGGGACCCTGGAAACATTAGTATGGCTGAAGGATTAATAGACTGGACATATGAAGCGGGCTAGAGATAAATTGACTGGGGGAAGAGAAATGACTGGAAAAGGCTTTTAGAAATGACTTGGAGTATGAATGCCAGGGGGAATATGGAGCGACTGGATGATTGCTTGGAGACCAGAAGTGGAAATACGAATGCAAGAATATAATGAAGGTGGTGATATGAAGTGGAAACATGAATGAGAGCTGAGAGGAATCTGAGTGGCAATATGAATGAAGTGGAAATATGAAGTGGAAACATGAATGAGAGCTGAGAGGAATCTGAGTGGCAATATGAATGAAGTGGAAATATGGAGTGGAAACATAAGTGGAAGTGGAAATAAGAACGAAAGTGGAAATTTGAGTGTGTTAAAATTTGAATGAAAGTGGAAGAATTTGAATGTAAAAATACAAATGAAACAATATGAATGTGAGTTAATCAAAGCGAATGCAAATGAAAGCGGAAATACGAATGTAAGATATGAAAGAAAGCGGATTTTTCAAGAATATGAATGCAAGATTAAGAAGGTAAGCGGAAATATGAATCTGAGTGACAATATGAATGAAGTGGAAATGTGAAGTGGAAACATGGTTGAGAGTGGAAATAAGAATGAAAGTGAAATTTGAATGTGAGTGAAAGTTTGAATGAAAGTGGAAATACAACGGAAGTGGCAATATAAATGTAAGGATTTGAATGTCAAAACACACAATCTTCACCTGGGCGTGGATTCAAAGACTCTCGAGCAAGGTTCCCAGTCTCTGTCGCTCGTCTTCTTGTTCTGCAGTTGTTTTAACAAAGGCAATGAGTCTCGGCACGTGAGCACTGTTTTCCCATTCGTCAACTACTAAAAGAATCAGACCCAGCTGCAAAATCAAGGTGTATGTGTCGAAATTCGTGGACATCACCGATTTCCGTCTTTGAACAAGCAGATAGTACACATCTGGATCGGGTACAAGTCGATGTACGTTTTGGGCTTTTTGCCCAATTTCGTTTTACGCTTGATCCACAGTTTCTCGACAACCGGGAGCTGTCCCTGAATTTCGTAGCCACAGCCACTGTTGCTTGCATAATGACCAAGTCTTTGACAATCTGCACCCATTGGTTGATCGAGACCTTTTTTTTCTCTACAATCATCAGTGGGCTGCTGGAGGTGTGACTGTTTCAATGGAAGCTCCCCTCTTTGTTCATGGAAATCGTAAGAGCCAATCACAGTGATGTTTGGCTTCATGCCCCCCAAGCCAGAGCCAAGGAATACATCACGCACTCCCCGAGGCAACGACAGACCAATCTGTACAAATGCATTTTCCTTGATTTTCGCCAGTTCTCTCAATTTCAACCATGCGTGTTTTTGCTTCCCGATCTCCTTGAACGGGCTGATGCTGAACTCCTAGGACACTCCATCTGATCTGCTGTAGTCATCCAATAGGACCCCGAGCCCCCAGATGTAAAGCCTGCCCTTTTTGAGGTGGTTGCAGAAGCATATGAGGTTCCACGAGGTTTGTGGGTCATCGTGTCTGGGGTCCCCAGTACTTGACACTCATCTGCCATTTGAGACGGGGCAAGTACTGGCGTACTTGGTGGTAGATTAGGAGCTGCAGAATATCGCCGAGATTCAGCGGCGGCGTTGAGGAGTGGGTCATCATGATCAAAAGCACCAAGAAGACAATGGCTGAGGTTGCAGAGATCCCGTCGCAGATGAACATGGCAATGGCCGAGGCCAAGCCACCGTAAACGTGGTCTTGGAGTTGAAGGACTTGAACGTAGGCCGGAGACTGGACGCCGAGCCGAGCCGCAAAAGAAAGCACGCCAAGTTGGTACCACGAATGTCTTCAAGAATGTCTTTAAGAATGCCATCAAGAATATCTTCAAGAATGTCTTCAAGAATATCATCAAGAATGCCATCAAGAATGCCATCAAGAATGCCATCAAGAATATCATCAAGAATGTCTAAAAGAATGTCTTCAAGAATGTCTTCAAGAATTTCATCAAGAATGCCATCAAGAATGTCATCAAGAATGTCTTTAAGAAAGTCTTCAAGAATATCATCAAGAATGTCTTCAAGAATATCA
>NW_017387733.1:107318-130209 GCF_001664035.1 Metschnikowia bicuspidata var. bicuspidata NRRL YB-4993 | reverse complement strand
GAATGTCTTCAAGAATATCATCAAGAATGCCATCAAGAATGCCATCAAGAATGCCATCAAGAATATCATCAAGAATGCCATCAAGAATATCATCAAGAATATCATCAAGAATATCATCAAGAATATCATCAAGAATATCATCAAGAACATCATCAAGAATATCATCTAGAATGTCATCAAGAATGCCATCAAGAGTGCCATCAAGAATGTCATGGCGATGTGAATGATTTGTTGGTGTCCGCAAATAATATTACAATCGAGCACGTATGTTATATGCTACTTGGAATGTGACTTCGAAACATCATTGTGACTGGTAAAGCAACGCGGCTGGAACATGAACGAAAATGACGACTGTCCTGACTCCAGAAGAATAAACGACTGTCCTGACTCCGGAAGAATGAACGTGACTGCCAATATGGCCACGACCGGAATACTGGCACGACTGGAGCATGGGCAGGACCGCAAGACCATGGCGTATGAATGCGCCCGGCACTTTGGATTAAACTATACAAGAACGCACATGCCGTATAGTCTCGAACGCACCAAGCGGCGAGGGAGGAGAAGTGAATTTAAGCGGGTCTCTGCCAGAGATTAAGGGACCGGCAGGCATTTCCAGGCCGCCGGCCGTCAGCCGTGGGTCGGGCAGCCGAACGTATGGAGGGACGCTTTGCTCAGGCCCATCTCCGTGCAGACAGAAACAGGCTCCGTGGCCAACGGCGAGTACTCGGCCGGGGGCGTGTACAACTGCTCGTTGAACAGCGCCGGGTCGTCGAAAAAGTCGCAGGCAAGGATCCTCTGGGCCAACTTCGGCAAGCCGATGCGGCGCGCGGGGTTGAGCACGAAGATCTCGTTGAGCACCTGGTTGAACTGGCGCAGAATGGGCAAGATGGAGCGGAGGAGGCTGCTGTCGTTGACGATGTAGTTGTGGAACACCTCCTGGCGGTCGTTGATGTTGGCGATGGGCCACGGGTTCTTGGAGCACGTGATGTTGACGAACAACACGCCCAAGGACCAGACGTCGCCGGCCAACGTCGGGAAAAGCTTGGACGCCAGCTCCGCGTGGGCCAGGCCGTCCGTCGCAAACTCCTCCATGTCTATGAGCGACTTGACGAGGCCGCACGTGTTGTAGTTGACGATCCGCTCGGGCGCCATGTAGAAGCTGGAGCCGCGGCACACGTTGCAGCAGATCAGGCCGGACGACATGGCCAAGCCGAAGTCTATTAGGAACACCTGGAGCTCCGCGTAGTCCACGGCTTTGCTGCCGGCCGGCCGCCGGTAGGCCGGGTCGTAGAACACCATGACGTTCTCGGGCTTCAAGTCGCAGTGGAACACGCTTTTCTGCGCACAGAAGTGCACCACGTCGATCAACTGGAGCATGCAGTTTTTCATGAGCAGCTGCCTGTCCTGGTGCGCCGGCGGCGCCAGGAACACGCGCCGGTCGATGATGCTCTGGAACAAGTCGCCCTGCGGGAAGTAGTCCATCAACGTCACCACGGCGTGTTCGCCGAGGACAAGCACGTGGTGGATCGTGGCCACGTTGGGGTGCTGGCGCACCTTCAACTGGAGGGCGATTTCGCGGACCGCAGCGATGTTGGCGCCTTCCCTCTCCACGGCCTGGAGATTGAGCACGCGGGCCTGGAGCAGGCGGTGGCCCGCAAAATACTGGCATATCCGGTCCTGGACATGTGCCTTGGCGTCCGTCCCGCGGGGCCGGGGCGTGGGGCTGGGCTCGGCCAACACGATTTTGGCGGCGTAGCGGGCGCCGGTGGCCAAGTCCCGCACCAAATAGATGAGCCCGAACGAGCCGGCGCCGATTTTCGTGGCGAAGAGAAACCGGCTGTTTAGCACGTATCCGTCGAGGGTGCCGTCTGCAGGCGGGTCGTGGGGAGACGGCGGCGGCAGGAGCTTCTTGTGGTCAAGAAGCGGCAACACGTGGAGTACCATGGCTATCTCCAGATTGGGCGACGATGAATACGCCGGTTGCAAAAGACCAGGCAAGGCAGGCCAAGGCAGATATATACGAGCGTTTGCACCGCCAGCACTTGGGAGGCAGGATCGATAAGGCCGTGCCGGGCGTAGCTAAGGGGCCTGGGTTCCGGTGCAGACTCCTGTCCCGTAAACTTTGCCTTTTCCAGGTGCTAATAATTGCTCAGAAGCCTCGTTGGCTTGCGAAAAAAACCGGCTCGATCAGGAAGGTCCAAGAGAATCGGCCGTGAGCACAGCCAGCCGTACAAGGACAAACAGGAGAAAAGAACAGAAACAAAAAGTCGGGGCTGGGAAGGTCGAGCGGGCGCCGGTTATGTTTCTTGGACAGACATCCAAATCTGCCGCACCAGCACGCTGCCAGCCGTGCGCACATATATATGGCGCTGCGAATAATCGTAAGGTTTCGCAGGACCCACGGTGTGTTTGGCCAAGCAACCGCGAAATACTCAGGCCTTAATTCCGGGCCGTCTCAACAATGCACGGGCTTTGAGTCGCCGTCAGGGGTCAAGAAAACCCACGATTCCAGGCGGCCAGGCGGGGCCTCGACGTGCAAAACTCGCGCCCGTGCTCTCGTGGCTTTTCTTTCGAAATAGAGGGCCTGCCCCACAAACAGAACCGCCCTTTTTCTGCCCTACGGCCCCCTCTTCCGCGGAGCTGAAATGGGGCCATTTCAGGCGGGTGCAAAAATAGCATAGCATCCGTATACAACGGTGGCCGCGCAGCCCCGCCATCACACCACTTTCGCCGGGCGCGGCTGCGTGCAGGACGGCAAAATCGCGTGAGCTTCCACAGCGCCCAAGCACAGATCCGCAGAACCCGCATGCGTGTCGCTTATAGGCGGCGGAATCTCAAAACACGCCTCACCTTTTGGCTTTATCTCCAAGACCAGAAGGCTTGGGCATCAATGGTTTTGGGTTGACCCGCATGTCTCTCGATTGCAGCGGGACGGACCAACGTGTACAACTGTGCTGGAGATCCTTGTGCTGCAAGTCCTGGGTGTCGCATAGGCGCTGTGAACCTTGCAGCCGCATGTAAGCTTACGCACTCTGACAACTTTGAGTTGATGCGCTTTGCGGGGAGCCGCGACATTGCTGCGCAGGCGTTTCTTGTCTATGTGAATGTCTGTGTCCATATTCTGTGTCCAACATGCTTTCTATAGTCTGTGCAATGTTCCGTCCCATGTTCTTCGGTGCGCATCATCTTGTCGAATATCTCGTCCAAGATTCTGTGTTACTTTGTGTGGCTTGCGACAAGCAACGGTGAGCCTGAGTTCGGGATTGCCTTCTCAGACCAACCCTATTTCTGCATTTGCAATTTGACCCCCTTGGAGGTTTTCACGACTCAGCGTAGTCACCAGTGCATTTCACATTCTCTTCATGAAACAGGAAAGAAGTCGGCCGGTGTAGACGCATGAGCTGTACCTGGTGGGAAGTTTGCACCCATTCTGTTTGAGCATACGAGCATGTTCAAAATGGCCCGGGGCGTCATGCCAAAAAAAGAAACCATGCTGTTTCCGTTTCGGAGGCCCAACTCTCTGCCCAACATCATATCCCACGACGTGTATAGTCCCCGGCCCCTAAAACCATTTTTCCAAAGCCCCGAGCTAAGTGACCATCAGAAGTAGAATATTGGGTCAATGTGTGTTGAGTCTATCAACCATCTGGGGCTGCCAAGACTTGATCTATGGAAGCCCACATCCTCACGATATTCTTTGGTTGCCGGCTGCAATTGCGGCCAACGCCGTCGCTTACTTTTTTGTCTGTACCAGGAGCTGGGTATTTCAAATTAACTTCTCAAACTTTCTTGTTTTTGCAAGAGTTGGATGGGAAAAACATGCTTGTTTGTTCGAGTGGGGTGTTGCGATGATGGAACGCAATCTCGTGGGATCCTTGATTTACGTCCGATGTTTGCCGGTTCTCGAGAAGAAACATATGGCTGATTCTCTGGGAGATAGACTCGAGCCGCCCTAACAAAAGCCTTCTCGACACAAGTGACATGAAAGGCACATACTCAGAAATTCGCACTCTTCTGGGAACATCATCCAAGCATCCAAGTTGTCTCATTGTTCACAAGGAATAATACGAAGATTTATACGACCGGCAGGTCATTCCCCATGAGGCCTGGCGACTCTGCAGGGATTCTTCTTGTTGAGCCAATAATGGAATATCCTTGAGAGCTTCGAAGTTGCTGACATCATTCCGGACAAAGATTCGCCGAGGTAATGTAGATGGGCGTTAAGGGGTGCTGGTATCTGGTCACTTGAGCTGACTTTGGGGTCTGCGAGAAACTGTTCAAGTTCTATCTCCTAGTCTGTCTTGACTTCATTTTGATTCGCACATACGGAGTTTAATAATATGGTATCAAATACGACCAACTCAAATCCATTTTCAGAGAATTAGTTCCTAAGAGACTTGACCCAATACTATTAGTAACCAGGGGCACGATGTTCGGTATGAACGGAAGGTAGTGAGATTCTTCCAAGTACTTCAAGGTAATATCTGCCCAAATACGCTAAGATATTGAGGGGAAGACTACTGAAGCATACTTGTTGAAAGAAGCAGCGCATAATACTAATGTTCTTTTTTCATGAACAAGACATTGTCTTTGGTTCAAAGCCCTTCTTCGGAGATAGTCTGTTATACTTATGACAGAGATCATACTGAGTTTTCTCAACAGTGAGATGAAAATATAACTGAACGCATGCATAATATCACCAAACAGACGATGAAACATTAATCAACATATATTCAGAATCGCACAATGGATTTAACCGGCCTTCAATAACCGGCAGTATCTCCATCATCAATCATACAATCTATTGATCATAAACTGCCGATATGTTTACCAGCAGCCGTCAACTTTTTTACCAGCCGTACGACACCAGTCTCGATAGTACGGTAAATTCCCGACCAACTGAGGAATTTACGCATTTAGTGATGAACGCTGACCCGAGTTATTACGCGGCTACACGATCTTCATACAAACAGCAGTCACGTGAGCAGGCCCGTGACTTTTCCCTCAATAAGCTTGACTCAGCAAAGACCCGCCCATTCCGGCAGTGGTCATGCATCAGCCATTCTATTAGGCGGTTCCAGGATACAACCGACAGTCTACAAGCGAATATTATTATATCACGATTCAATTTCAAAATCCACCGCAATAGCCCTAGTCGCAGAGCGCGCGGTTACATGCCTACACACAAGAACACCCGTGCATGTCACGGTGGGCCCCGGGGCTAAAAGAGGAGAGGAAAATTCTCCATCCGAAAACTCCTTTTTTCCTTAACGAGAAACGATGCTCATTCACTTTACCGCCCAATTGCAATGGACGACTGAAGGGGAAAGAGTAGCGAGAAAAATATTGTCGAAACACGTCTCATACTGAGCTGTCTGTCATATAGACAGTTTGGATTCTGCGTTTTCGGTACAACCAACTTTGGGGACGTTATTTGTTCTTGTGTGGATATACACAAGCAGGACGGCTCCATACTTGCTGACGTAGAAAAAAACGAAATAGCACCACCAACGCGGCAAGCCGTGCTCGTGGGCTATGCTGTCTTTGTGTGTGGGCTCGAGTTACCCTCGGTATACGCATGTCCGTAGTATTGTGGTCTTGCGATGCATATGCAGCTTTTTCGAGATTAAAAAACCCAAAGGCCATAGTTCGGAGTGTGTACGATGTATCGTCCGTGTGGCTGCACGGCTCCAACTACCGATGGAAGGGAAGGGCTCGCAACGTTGGGCTGATTTGATCGAAAGTGGAAAAGGGGCTATCCGCTTCAGCGTGCCCATACCACAAGTTTCAGACTCCTGATTCATGCTGACATGTCCAGAATGTCGAATGCCAGGCAGCGGGACCTGGGTGGCAGGCGATCATGCGTCCCATGGTCGTGCCTGCAGTGGTGTTTGCCCGTGCTCGATACGAGCGGCAGAATGATCCTTCGTCTATAAACTAAATAATGCTCTCCAAACCAGCATTCCCAAAGATAAAACCAATAGTAGAATGAAAAAAAGGGCCGTCGACATGGAAGCCAGAGCCGCGGGCGGATGGTGGATACCCAGGGGCCTCTATTACTGGCACATGTTGTCTCCTTGCTCTGCGTAAAAATACAGGCATTTGTTTTCTAAGTCCTTCAAGCTGGGGCTCATGACTGCTCTCGGGGCACACTTCTGTGTTGGGCTGACCTGCTGCATATGCTTGCTGTTGAGAAACGACATGTTGAACTCGCTGTTGAGCCTGGCCTCGATCTGGAGCAACTTCGAGTCGATTTGGCTCAACGACGAGTCGCGCTGGAGATTCAAGTTCTCAATGTCGTGGCCCGAGCACCAGCCGGAGCTGACGAGCCTGTTCTTGGACACCTCGTAGGCCAGCTCCACGGATTTCTTGTGCAGGCTCAAGTAGACCAGGTACTCCATCAAGTCCTCGGGCGTGCTCAAGATGGCGAGCTTGTCGGGCACGTCGGGGTCCGCGTCGTGCGGCGTGGCCACCAGTGCCTGCGACGCCGTGTCGGCACCGCCAGCGCCCCAGTTGTCGAAGAAGCTTTGCTCGACCGAGGCCATGTTTTTCTTCGTCGACGACAAGTCTACGGAAAGCGTCACCACCGGCAGCGGGAGCGGCGTTGTGGCGGCCGCGAGCGAGCCCGCGGCGGACGCCGTGCGGCGGCGCGGCTTGGACCCCGAGCCCCCCAGCCCGACGCTGGATGTGTGTGTGTGACCTTGGGGCACGTTCCCGCCGGCAGAAGACTGCGTGGCGCATGCGCTGAACACCAGCCGCATGCTGTCGCCCGCCGAGCCCAGCAGGGCAGTGTCCTGCAGCAGCAGCCGCTCGCTGTGGCTGGGCAGATGTAGAGGGCGCGAGACGGGCGGCGAGAGGTCGAGCGGCGGCGTGGCCGTCTGCGTGAGCGAAGCCACGCGCGAGAATGAGAGCTTGCGAATGCCGTTTTTAAGGCTTTTGAGCCGGCGCAACGGCGACGTGCTGGGCGGCGCAGGCGCCGGCGGCAAGCTGGGCGTGCCGAGGGGCGGCACGAGCACGGGCGCCTGAGCCTCGACGGACGGGAACGCGATCGGCGGCGTGTCGATCGACAAGGCCAGCGAGTCCAACGCGTACAGCTGCGGGACGAAGTAGATGTTCTCGCCGGGCGGCGGCGGCCCGGGCGTCGACGCGGAAGGCGTCAAGTCGGCCGGCGTGGAGGAGCCGGCCGACGAGAGCCCGCCAAGACTAGGCCTGTGGGCGTCCGAGAGCTGGCCGCTTTCGGGGAGCGGCGGCAAAAGCGTCTCGTCGGTGGTGTAGGGGGCGTGCGAGGGAGCGTCTGTTTGCGAGCCCGAGGCGGCGGACAGATCCGCCGAGGATGCTCGTAGCTCGGGCAGTCCGGCGTCTTCAAGGACCATGCCCAAGGCAGACATCTGACTTTATGCGGGTGTGTGTTTGTGACAAAGGGTCGGGCGGCGTGAGAAAGGCCCGGATTATGTATGGCGTGGTAGATATGCCCCTGGTATGTATGGCCGTGGTGTGTGTGTGGGGCCTGAGTCTATGACACTGTCTTTGTGTTTGTGTCCCGACGCGAGGGCAGGGATCGGATCGTGGCGGCCGCTGGAAGTGTGCAACACGTGGATATCCCTTGTTTCAAATTTCGGGTGGGCGGGATCAAGCTGGTGGCGGGAGGCCTGTTGCAGAATTTCCCACGTTGGCACAAAGCGCTTGAGGCCGAAAGTCCAGGTGTAGTCCGCGGCGGATCAAAAAGATGTTTGTACCAGCGGGTAAAGACGTGGCGAGCAGAAAAAAAAAGGGAATGAGATTCCTGAAATGAGGCGGGGCAGGATTCAGCGGGCTGTGCGAGGCGGGCGGCACTTGGCAAGCGATGCTGCAAAATATTAGGAAACGGGAAAGGAAACAGGCGTCACAAGGAAGAAAAGAAGGGGGGTTGGAAGCCACCGGGATGGATGTGGGTTTTTTTCCCCCAGGCTGGCCCAAATCGGACTGGGGCAAATCTGGCCGGAGTTTGGCTCGACAGAAGAAACGTCGATGAGGCATGCGCCGTGCAGGATACACATGCAGCATTGGCCCCTGTGCGCGCTCGCCTGCGTTGGGCCGCGGTGGGGGAGTGCATGGAGGTAGTTTGCGCGTGGGCGTCCTGTGTGGCACCCACACCATGTCGGACCACCGTGTCGCGGGCATGCACCCGGCCGCTATGATACTCCTCGCTTATCCTGAGACACAGTCATTGGCCAAAAGGGGACGGGCCGTTTCCTTGGCAAAAAGTGACAGTGTTGCCTAATCACAGGAAAGTTGTGCCCGAATCCGGGTCCGTGTGCAGCTGCAACCCAGTGCCTGCTTCAGATATGAATGGTGCCCGTACCCGCACATCCGAGGCATGAGGCTCGGCTCAGCCTTCAACGGTGTTATGTAGGGCCCGCGCAGATGTATACCGCGGGTCGCCACATAAGCAGGTGCGTGACGCACTGCGTCGGATATGTCAGCGGGACGTGCGGGCTCTCCTTTTCATTGGCGCTGGCTGGATCTGGACTATTGCCTGGGAGTGACAGGGGCACCAAGTTGCCTAGTCCCGCAATTCGCGCCCTGCCTACCCCACCTGTGTGTTTCATGGTGCGTTCATATTACAAACGTGGCCAGATGTTGAGCCCGCGCTGTCCCTCGCTGTTGCATGCGATTGTGCCGTCGAATCTGGCCATTGTGTCGTACGATATGCCCTTTTGGACCAGGGCACACTTCGCGCGATGAAACAAGGCTTGCGCCACAACAATATTAGGGCCCGGCGGCAGATTTCTACAATCGGGGTCTCAAACACCAGACGTCCCACTTTGTCTTTTTATGTCCGGAATTGAATTGAGAAATGTAGCCTTCTTTTGGTGGTGAGTTGTTTCGAGAAAGCAGTTGGACGCTGTTGAGAAGCGGCTTGGCAGGCGGGGCAAGTCGGGTGATATTGGTCAGGAAAATTGAGACATGGTCAGCAATGTGAGGCACCTAGGTTCTGGACATTGGGTATCTAGATCTGGGTCTTGGACACCGACGTCCTCGAAACTGGGTCTTGGACACCGAATTTATAGATACTGAGATTCCAGATACGAAGCTTGAGTGTACTACTGGGTTGGCAGGCGCTGGTATAACAGACTGGTATTCCGGACCGAAATTCCTGAGCGATACCCCTGAATAAAAATCCACACTGGTATTGTAGAGTGATATTCCAGACTGATATCCTACACTGATATTCTAGACTGATATTCCAGACTGATATTCAGACTGATATTCCATACTGATATTCCAGACTGATGTTCCAGAGTGAGGTTCCACACTCACATCTTCCTCGCCTGGGTGGATGAGCTGGACGCAATTGGGCTACTCGTCGGACTAGTCGTCTGCCCCTCCTTGTCGGTCCAATTTGCAAACGCACTTTAGATCGGGCCAAGCAGAATCGCCCCATATCCTGTGAAAGGGACGCTGGTGCAGCGGCCTGCTTCACTGGCTCCAAATCCCGCATATGTTTATGTATGCCCAACTTACAAGGCGCCTTCCCCCCGCGTAAGACCGCCCTGCCTCCACCCTCGGACCACTGGAGGCAGGTTTAGCTCCAAAGCTCTCGCAGACATGCAGCTGTGCACACCATTCCGGTACACTTGTCCTGGTACTGCTGTCGCATTCAGCAGCCTAAGCACCCGAACGCCAAATCACTGATGGAAATAATGCACGGCTCGAGTGTGCATGCCTCGGGTGCGAGATATTCCCGCACACAACAAGACACGTCGCTATAGACTATATTCATTTCTTTTTCTTTTATTCTCCACAACTCTATGTTTTGTTTGCAGACGCCTCACAGGATGCGCCGAGAAAACGCCAGCAGAAATGCCCACCCGATTCTAGCCCTGGGTGGTTGTGTAGAACTGGCTTTTCTTCCAAGTTGCCCTGTTCAGTGAAATGGCGAATACTCGAATCTAGGCCCTAGGTCGCGCAGATTGGATGCTGTAGTGCACATAAGTATCATGCCGGTGCGGTTTTGTTTGTGCTTCCGCTTTGGGCGGCTTTGTTTGGCTACTGTTTTAAGGCAGCCAATTGATTCTCCCGAAGAGGGAAAAGTCGAAGGGATCGGATATTGACGAGCAAATGATGAAGATGAGGGGAACGCGTACGGCTGATTTGCGGGGAGCCTTCCCAAGATTAAGCCTTTCTCGATTTCTACTATGCTTACTAAAACGCGGCTGAGGTCGATCGGTGCGACGTGGTTTGTGGCGGACACATGCATTCTGTGTGCTGATTGGCTGACTCCGCAACGGCAAACCTTGTGTTTAAATTTTCTGGTTTCTGCAAAGACTAATATCCCTTTAAGTTTCATTATCACTAGGCATTGTCTGCCTCAAAAAGCACTCGTTAATTTGTGACCATGTATTTTACAAGTAGAATCAATGTATGGCCTTATTGCCCTATGTCACTGCTGTATGCAAGTTGGGTCTAGATGCCGTTTGGCCCCGTGGTGCGAGGACGATGCTCCGTAATGTCCCTTCATGTTGCCACCGCATGTAAGCCACAATGAGGCTTTTTTTCTCGCTCTTTTATTGAAAAGGCCTCAAAAACTAAACCACTGAGAAACATAGTCTCGCAGGCCAAGAAACTTGTCCTTCATCAAAGCCAAAGCAGTAAGTTTTGCAAGCAAAGATAAGGACTAAAACAGAAACGTGTATGTAAACTCTTGTTCTATCGAACAATGCAAAATTCCCATACATTTGTACCAAGCAAATCAAGATTGTACCATAATAGGTGTCCCGTTTACTACCACCTCTTTCTGGATTCTTTCACTCAGTGGAAAGGATCTTAGGATTCAATGAAATGTAAATATCCACGTTGTTTAGAAGGTGACCTGGTAGAACTGTGATGTTGAGAATTTCTCACTACGTAGATGAAAGGATCATAGACGCGAAAGTCCGTGGTCTGGCGAATCCGGAGTTGCTTAGACGTCCTGGGTTGAAGCAAACAGAAATTGCTTTGAAATTGATTTAATATCAGGAAAATGCTCTTTGTGCTTTTTTTAACTCTTTTCTACATTCCACCTGCTTTAATGAATTGTTTTCTATTTTTGCTTCTAGTTTTCTTTTTTTCTTTTTGCGAGAGGTTCAATTTTTTTGTTCAGCTTTACATTTTTCCAGTCAGCGCGCACCAAGAAATATCGATCACAACTTTTTTTTACATGGAAGACCCATACAATACGAGCAGGCTCTTTGGGTGTTCAAAAAGTTGGAGTGTTTGTATATTCTCTTATTGTGAGCTTATTATCAACTTCAGATATCCTTCATGTTTGATATTATTGTAAATTGTCTACATTTCGTGCCATCATACTTTTATCATCAATTGTATCGTGGACTTTCCAAGAGTACCACTTGTTGATCTTGGAATCCGAGATGTTTTCCAGTAGTATACGATCCAATATACTGTACTCTTATTGGTGATATTGGCTTGTCACTTGCAGAAAGAAGCTGATGAATTGTGCAGTGTCTCCGTTGTGTACTTAATTGGAATTAATACACAGTATTAACGTTTATTCCGAAACCAGAAGCTGGTTCTCGATTCATGTCCTTCACTGGGCTCATACAAGATTGATCGCTCAAGCTTTACTATATAAACGAATAACAAGCATGGGTACTCATGTTGTAGTGCCGCAGAGACTTGATGAGGATACTTTCTGTGACTTACCGCTACTTGAGCGTATTCACCGAAGACTGCAGTAGCCAATTATTCGAATTGTTTATGTCATCCGAATACTTGTCGACAGGATCCAAGAACAAATTCATGGGTTTGTAAGACAGGAGCACTTTCTTTTCACCAATATTTGGATTTTTGGATATTTGCTTTAAGAGACTTTAGGTGTGGCATCATTGACGCCCCCTCACCTTATACTTTTGGTGAATACATCTGATTATAAAAACAACAATGAACTATTATGTAGAAACCTTTAAGCAGCTCCCAGATGGTCATTCTTGATAGAGTCCTTCTGTTTAAATTCATCTGATCAAAGGAACAAAATCATACAATAAGATATATAACGTACCTCGAGAGGCGTGCTTTTTTTGTGCATACTCTTGATACACGACACTTGATCTAAGCCAAATGACAAAGACATGGTTTTATAAAGAAGCATGTATTAAAGGATACTGCTGCCCGGAAACAGGGCAAAAAAAACTAGACACTATAGAAAACCAAATGTGTAGCACCCTTTTTCGGGTGCGGGAAACTCCTCATCGTTTCACGGGCCTGACGCCCCTAAAGAATCAGTACCCCGTCCACCGGGATCGGAACCCAAGTTTATTTGACTATGTGTAACATGTTAATGTTGAGCACCTTGACCATTCTCTTGGTAGATTCATCTGATTAAAGGGGCAAAACTATATAAATAATATATATAAAAAACATTCAAACAGCTCCCAGCTACGTACCAAGTGCCTTAGCTCGGCCCATCCCCTTCCGTTAGTCACGGCTTGGACGGTCCTCATGGCCCATATCTGTTTACGTATTGGATATTACGTCATCGACTACTAGGATAGGTCTCCTGGAGTAGTCGCTTCAACTCAGATGGTTGTAGCGGATTTAAGGAGCCCACTTCCTGCGACTCGCCACGCCTTCTGGTGTAGACCTTGAAAATCGTGGTGACGAATATGCCAGCGAGAACAAAGCAGCAACCCTTTGACACGATGTTGAACAATCAAGTCACTCTCGAAAGTTTGAAAGCCTGAGTCTAAGACTCCACGCAATAATCAAGATGGTGAACTGTATACAATATATCCAAATTAAGCTTTCATCAAACATAATCAGGGCGTGTGGCGCAGTTGGTAGCGCGTTCCCTTCGCATGGGAAAGGTCTTCGGTTCAAATCCGGACTCGTCCATTTTTTTCAAGATTCTGATGTCCTAATTTTTTTCGTTACGATATGACGGCTTGATATACAATGTGCGCTCTATGGTTGTGAATGAATATACTGGGCACTGATTAATGCTGAAAGCCAAATGTCGTAATTTTTCTAGAATGGCAAAAGCCTTCGGAACACATGCCGAGACAAGAATTAAAAGGCTACATGAGACGTTTGAATGATCCTTTAGAGAAGCTAATAGAGCGACATTGGCTCGGGATGGTATTTTGTCTTGGCCTCATCAAACCTCACAAGCCACGCGTATACTATTTGCAATCCGCCCTTTCCCTGAAACCAATGATATATAGCCAACCGGCGCATGTGGCTTTATTGTTCGGTTTTGTGAGGGGGATCTTTTTCCAGAAAGTAGTTGCACCAGATCCAGTGGCCTAATTTGCTTTTTTTTTTTCCAGAAACACGCGTCAGTTCCAACCTAAGAGGTGTATTCTCCCAATTCGGAAATAATCTGCCTGTTCCAGCATCACTTCAGATCCAACTGCTTTTGGAGAAACTCCCAGTAATGCTTTCGAATCGGATCGTACTTCGAAGAGAGAGATGCGTATATGCTATTGGCATCTTCCAATCTGTGCTCGAGAATTGCAATTTTGGCAAGAAACTCGAGAGCAAAAGAACTTGAAATGACTTCTTTCTCTGTGTCAGCGTATATGAGGCAAAAATCTTTGAGCTCCGTCAAATCTCTCCCTGTCTGGTTGTATATGCCGAGTAAGTAGTTCCACGTGGACGGATTCTGGGGACACAAGTCAATCTGCAGTTTGACAAGCTCGATTTCTTCAAGAAGTCTCTTCTCTGAGAGAACTGTGCCCTTGAATCTCAAGAAGTACCGATGTGTCCACGCACTGTTGTTTCTTACATCGGCATCAATGAGTTTCTGGGTGAACGCCAACTCAAGATCATCGTCGTGGAGAGAAAACCGCTCCACGAGCCATTTTCGATAAGACCACACATGGTGGTTTTTCGTGTCCTGTTGGAGCATGGTTTCCAAGATCGGGTACTCACGCCTATGGTGGAACTTGCGTGCCAACTCTGGATCCTTCAAGATTTGCTCGATGATCCGCTGGCGGTAGTTCCAAACCTGATAGTTTTTTTCGTTTTCCAAAGCAATCTCCTCGCACCAATTGAGCTCGTCAAGCAAGTCCTTCTTGAGGTTTATGACGATGTCAAATCTGTAGTGCCATGTCGTATAGTGAGAGGCGAGAAGATCCAAAGCTGTTTCTGTGAGTTTGAGCGCCTCCTCGGTATAGGCCTTTTTCTCCAAAAGGGAGCGGAGAGCGCTCATGGTGGAACTGTATTCATCCGAATATAGGATCTGGCAAAGTTCCGACATTTTCTATGAAGAGTAATCTTGTTAGACTGGATCTACGTGAACAATAGAGACGTGGTCTGTATGCCTGATCGTAGTAGAGCAGTGCGCAAGACGAAGGTGAGATCAGCTCGGTCTGCAAATGAGACCTCGGGAATTGAAGGAAAAACGAGCCGCGGGTACCAGCGTTTGAGGCGCGTTTCAGTTTAAAGTGCGTTTCAGCTGGCGTGACGGGCGACTTTACGTATTTATAGCCAAGGGCCGTGGGGACTGGTGTGCGGGCACTTGTTTCAGGGCGGCGCTAGAATTACTGGATGGGGCCATGGCAATCGCGAGGTTTCATCGGTGAGGCGACTTGAAACACGCCCCAGCCGTGCCAGCTGGATGAAGACCTACTGAGATTATCTGCACGAGTGGAGCAGCAGCTCTACTTCAATTTTTACTGAACAGGGGTTTTTTCCATTGTTGGGAGCTTGGCTGATACCTGCAGCATCGCCCTTCCTGTTTCTACAGGCAATATCTGATTACTTTGAATGTTCGGATCTTGCGTCTATGAAGAAAGCGACGAGGAAGCGAAAAAAACACGATGAAGAAGCGATGAAGAAACCCGGCTAAGCTGATAGTATATGTAATTCAAAATCATTCCTCATTATATTTTAATATAGCTTTATTAATTAGTATACTATGCCTATATGAATCACTTATTTCACATTAATTGAATGTCCTATATATATATATTTATTATTCTTATTTATTCATACATAAATACCACTTATACTATTAATGAACTTTAATATCTAAAATCGATTTTTTTATATGTTTGAAATTTAAAGTATATGAGTATATTTTTATATTGTTAATTAACTCACCATAGAAAGAGGTATACCAATTGAAGATAATAAATAAAGCAAGTAAGCAAGAATCGAGCTCGACTAACCATTCTTATAATTGATGTATAATGAGAATTCATTGATAATTTGAATTTACATAAATGACGAAGGGCCAAACAATTCTCTTTCTATATACATGATATGTTCTCCACTCACTTTGAAATTAGAACATTAATGACAATAAATAATCCAATAATAAGTATAACAAATTATGTAGTTTATTATCTTGAGGAAAAATAGAATCGAACTATCTCAGCACAAAGGCACTAAAGTTACAATTCAGTTCTACTTACCAACATTAGAATTTACCCTTTTGGTCAATAAAATAAAGAGATTAACGATAACAATATTTGAACAGGATAATACTGCGTGAGAGTAGGTATCGTCAGCAGTGTTTGCCACCTCGATTAAGTGACGATAGTCAAGAATAACTGAAGCTAATTGCATGAAACATATTTGCCCTCAAAAAATATGATATAAATCTCGTTCGTACTTGATGTTTAATGTTTGATGTTTATTGTCATAAAATTAAATCTTATTAAATTAATAGATAGTGAGTAGAATAACTCATGAAAGATATAATAAACAAAGTAGAAGTAAACGTAAAAGTAGAAGAAGCATATTTTCAATTCTTCGGGGGATGATCAAAATCATAAAGTGTTAGAATTAACTTATTATATAATAGTATACCTATTTTATACAAATATAAAGAAAAACATTATGATGTTTGGTGAAAACTTAAGGTACAGGCATAGCATATTAAGAGTGCCAAATATTTCAAGACAAGATATTAACGTAATGTGATATAATGTGATATATAATGTAAAATAAAACAAAATGCAACTTATTTGAGATATTTAGTAAAATTTTTGACTAGGAAATCATATTAAATATGTTACAGATCTATTATTATTTATAACTCGGACCTTCATATGTGTAAAGAAGACGAGTTTTATTGGTTTCTTACCAATTGAGATACACTAGTACCCTTAGAACATGGTTCTTTTTTTACGATGTTTTTATACTTTACTTACCATTTAATTTTACGGACTCCATTTTAAAAATGAATATGATAAACGTTTTCAATACCATTAGCGTTTAGATTCTCAATGTATAATGGCCGCCCTCTGGCAGGGGAGTTTACTTAATCTTACATTTGGAGGTATATTTAGATTATTATTATACAAGTAGATAAACAGCTTTATGTATTTAAATAAAACTTATCTTATAGTGGTTTTATAATACATAAATTACAAAGTTGTATGATAAAAAATTATCATAGAAGTTAAATTAGTTTTATTGTAAAAGAAGTGGTATCCACCATTATCATCAATAAATGTACATTCCGGAGGTGATTCTTTTCTACTATAAGTATATGTATAACAAATAGTGAGAGAAGTAAAAGATTCAAGAAGAAAGCGGTGAAGAAATCCTAGAAGAAATCCTAGAAGAAAGAGATGAAGAAAGCCTAGAAGAAAGCGGTGAAGAAGGCAAAGAAAGCCTAGAAGAAAGCCTAGAAGAAAACGATGAATAAAGCCTGGAAGAAAGCGGCGAAGAAGGCAAAGAAAGCCTAGAAGAAAGCCTAGAAGAAAGCTGTAAAGAACACATAGAACAAAGCGTCCCTCCCGAGCTTTATACTGGCAAACAGCGGCGATACCTGCTGCGAGCACTTGAACAGACCAGCGACCCGGGTCTTTTTTGCCCCCTGTAGATACTCACGCCCAAAAAAGGGCGCTTCCCAAAACCCGCCACATCGTTTGCCCAAAATAAAAGCATGGCCCGTTCGCCGGACGGCCCTCTTGTTATTAGGCCCCGCACCCGGGCCTCGAGATACACCGCATGTGGCCTTCGGCATCTATCCGGTCTTGGGCCGGGCGGTTTCCACCAGCCCCAGAAAACAGCCTGTCCGGCCCATTTGCACCGGCAGTTTTTTTTTTTTTCACCCAAAAACAGGCTCTAGTGCTGATTCGGTCAATTAATTAGCGCATTAATTAGCGCTCGCCAGTTCCACCAGGCTCGCGCGCCGCAGACCAGCCATAACCACCATGCACTGACTGCGAAATGAGCCCTCTGCACCGTTTCTCGCCCCGGTTTCTTCCCCAGCCGTGAGCCAGATTCCACAAAAGTGCGATGGAATCCCCGCTCCCCGACTCGACGCTCGTATACCTCTCGCTCTCGTTGGCCGTGGCAGTCCATCTAGTTGTTGGGCTCGTGAGCGCACCCGGCTCGAACCTCCCATTGTTGGCCAGTACGTTCATTTTTTGCAACATGCTCTCGCGCACAGCGACGGTCCAGGGCCTTGCGAGGTGGGCCGTGCTGCTGGCCGCGAGCCAGACGCGGCACTTCGGTCTTTTCCGGGCCCCGACCCCGGCGCCCGGCGCCGAAAACAGCCGCTTTTCGGCTTTGGCCCCGCTGTCCCAGACCGAGCTTGTAGAGGCGCTCGTGTCGCTCCGGGAATACGGCAAAAACTCGCGCCAGGCAAGCGTCCGCCGGCGCCGCTTGTACAAGATGATGTCGTGGCGCCAGCAGAGGCTCTGCGACGAGGCCGGGTACCTGGAGAAACTCCGGCAGATCGACGTTCACATCGACCGGAACCAGGCCTTTTTCAGCGCCATCGTCACCGCCACCGAGAACGCGTACGGGCTTGGGCACGAGCACTATGACGCGTGGCGCTCACGAGGCAGGACCGCGTCGCAAAATACGTCCTCCTCCAACTACCGAGTGGTGGAGGCCCTCGGCCATTTTGTGCGGGACTGGGCATCCTCGGGAGAGGAGGAAACCGCGCCCATGTTGCAGTACATCAAGCGCCAGCTCGAAGCGGCCATCCGCCCCGAAGACGCCGCCCGAACTTGCGTTGTTGTTCCCGGCTCCGGCTTGGGCCGCGTGGCACACGAGGTGGCCAGGCACAGGGACTACGGCGCGGTCCACGCGGTGGAGTTCAGTGGGCTCATGCACGCGTGCCACCGGAGCATCTACGAGCCGTCGCTGGCGACAGAACACCGGCTTTTTCCGCACATCCACAGCACTTCCAACAGCGTGAACCCGCAGGCACACTTGCGTGCGTGCGAGGTGCCGGCCGGCGTGGCGCGGCCGCCCAACTTGCACCTTCACCTCGAGGACTTCCGCCACTTTGCCGTGCCCGGGCGCGAGGAGTACGACCACGTGGTGGTGGTGTCGGCGTTTTTCATCGACACGGCCGAGAACATCCTCGACTTCTTCGACCAGATCCTCCAGCTCGCGGCGCCGGCCAAAACAACAGGGCCCCGCAACGGCTTCTGGATCAACTACGGGCCGCTCAAGTACGGCAGCGCTGCGCAGGCGGAGTTGAGCGCCGCGGAAATCGCCCACGTGCGGCAGAACATGGGCTGGGTCGATCGACACTATCTCAACACCGTCGAGGACCCAGCGGCGGAGTTTGCCGCAAGCAGTCTTGCCGGGAGCGGTCTTGCGGGGTACATCACCGACAAGCAGAGCATGTGGCAGGGATACTATGGGATCTCGATGTGGACAAGCGGGCACAAGGCGAACCGGGACGGGCCCGCAGGCAAGGACGGGCTCAAGGCGGCGAAGCGGGAGTAGTGGGCGTACGCCGTGGCTTCAGGCCCCACCTGCCCCATGGCGACAGTGCTTGTTCATTCTGACGTGGCATGTGTTGGTGAACCCCATGCGGGTACTCGCAACGCAGTCTTTCGGATGTAGCAGGGAACCGTGCGGCCGGCGGATATGAGCAAAAACATGCGTTCCGTCTGGAGTGCCGAGCCTCGCGGCTCCTGCTTTCAGCTCCCAGCCGACAGGACTAGAGACGGAGTCAACGGCAGGGTGGACGATTCATCCGAAATATGACCATGGCGAAATAGCTATACGCAATTAGTTCACACCAAGTTGTTTGAAGGGTCCAAGTTCCGGTTATATGAAAGATGAAAAGGTGTAAAGAAAGGGAATGGCATTAATATTATATAATAACAAATCCAAGTTTAAAAAGACTACAGAAACCGTTGTATTATTATCAAGTGGATTGACAGCGTTACCAACAATAGATGATCGACAGAGATAGATGTATATTATACAACGGATGGTATGGCAGATATACTGTAATATTAGCAGCGTATTCAATACCGTTATCAATGATATCAAACTTAAATACAATAAATAATATTATGTATTGAATTTAGGAGTAATATTGTTATTGAATTATATGTCAAGACATGGCATTATATATGTATTTTGAAGGGTCACTAGCGCCATTACTTATAATGGTATGTGTGCATGAAGCATCAAATAAAGATAAAACAAGAGATTATGTATGAATATATAAATTTTTTTCATCATTATGTATGTTTTTAGATGTAGCGTTATATGATGTATATTTAGATAATGCAGATTATCAAGCTACAAGGTTATTGGTACTATCGATGAAAGTGGCGCCTGTGAGCTGGTGCACATTTTCAAAGAGCTCGGTGGTGGTGTCGTCGCTAGGCTCATCCGGGGATTAGTTGAGTGCAAACTTCTTGAAAAGCTGCTGTACGAGGTTGTCTCTCCGGTAGTTGAACCGCGACATAGACGCTTCAATAACAGACTTGCATAGTTCTATGTTCTGGTTCTCAGAGACCGACACAAGCCCGGAGATCTGCGGGATGATCTCGTCTAGGATGTACTAAACCTCGCCGGGCTTGAGCTTAACCATCGACGCCTTATTGATGCAGGCTCCGGTGGTGGCACGCTTGGCCAACTTCAACACCCGGGCCTTCATGGAGAGCTTGTGCAATCTCTCGATGTACTTCATTCGGGCACCGTCGTTTTTGATGATCGCCTCGAGAAAGTGCGAGCCCACGCTTTCAGACAAAAGATATTCGACAAAGGCCTTTGACAATGTTATTTCTAGCCATCTATAGATAGCAGTTGAAACACCATGGGCACCAGCACATACTTGATTACCAGTAGTACATTCAGAACCACCATTAGCGGATCTGTATCATTGGCAGGTGTATTATCAAAACCAGCAATAGATGCTACAATACGGTTAATATCACCAACATTATCAGATGCTGTAGTATTATAGCCATTAGTATACGTGATATGTGCTATAACAATGATATATACATCTATAACATTAGGATAAACGGCTTTAGAAGTTATGATAGCTTATAGTTCAATTTCACGTATGGCTTTATTTATATTAGGTATATTTTCTATTAATTATATTTGGTAGTTTGATTTATGTATTGCTCATGGTTTTGTTTCCTGGTTTATTTGTTATTGTTGGTGGCTTCAATATGATAGATACAAGGGACCTCACAGCAATATTATTATCAAGGTTTAAGAAGTTATTTGCCTTATTCTCTTTACCTTATTATAACAAGTGTTTGTAATATGGGTACTTCTTTATCTATTAATCTTATTGGTGACTTATCTTTAACTGGTGCTATGTCTTGTTCATCTTTCTCATGTGCTTTAGCTGCTTTCTCTGTTTTATTATCTGCTTCATTCAGAATCCATGGTAGAAGCAGCGCCAGTTGCTTGCATTTGGGAGTTGGATACAAATAGGCCAAGGACAGAACCATGTAAGGGGGGTCTGGGCATGAGTCGGAAGCGAGTGGTGTTCTGCCTCGAATATCAATGTCACCTTGCAAGCATGGAAAGCTCGGCTTTGCTGGATGTATGTAGCCTGAGTGTGTATAGCAGGTAGTGGACGTTGGGGACTCCGACCGACGCCAGGGTCTTCCGAGCAAGTCCCGGGGCAGCGATCAGACGCAAAGCAGCCAGATGAAGAGGGCCAGATGCAAAGCAGCCCAATAAAAAGCAGCCCGATACAGCAGCCAGATGAAAACGGCCCGATGAAAACGGCCCGATAAAAAACAGCCCGATACTAAAAAGACACAGCCAGCATGCCGTCTAGACATGCCCCAGCAATGGCACACAGGCTCCCGGCAGATACAGCCAGACAGCCACCAGGCAGCGCTACATCGGCCAGGCAAGCATTCTCCGGTCGGCTTTCTATGTACTCTCTGCTACATACACTGCTACTTCTGCGTGGACGGGTTGCTGTTGATCTGGACCTTCTTGTCCTCCCCGCCACTGACAATCCCAATCTCCCGGTCCCACGAGACGCCAAACACCTTGCCCGTCCGCGACTCCCGCGTGATGGTGTACATGGCCCTGTCTGCCCGCACGTCCCACACCTTGACCGTGCCGTCGTGCGAGGCCGAGGCAAACATGGTGTCGTTCGTCGGGCACGCGGCCAAGTCCACCACGAAGTTCGTGTGGCCAAGGAGCTTGGTCACGCCCTTCTCCGTGGCGCCGGCCTGCGTCCGGGGGTCGTGCAAGTTGATGTGCCGCGCGGACGAGCCCGAGGCTATCAAGCCGACGCCCGGGAGCTGCAACACGGAGAGCAACGCGTAGCCCGTGCTGCGCGTGTCGACGCAGCGCGACGTGACCAAGTCCCACGTCTTGATCGTGTGGTCCTGCGACACCGAGTAGCCCACCAGGCTGTCGCGGGAGTCGAACACCACGCCCTCCACGGGCTGCGTGTGGCTCTCGAGAAGCGCCAACGGCGCGCGGTGCTTGACGCCCGAGTCCTTGAGCGCCATCCGTCTTCGTTTCTTCAGCGCCGACGACGCGCCCGCGCCCGACGCGTCCACGGCGTACGGCTCCACGACGTTCATCTCCTTGGGCACCGTGGACCAGAACCCGACCACTCCGTCGCTGCCTGCAGACAAGAGCCGGTGGGACGCCACGCTGACGTCAAGGGCCACCACGGGCGCCTTGTGGGCGTCGAGAATGACCAACGTGCGGCCGCTTTGCGCGTCCTTGTCGTCCTTGTCGTCCTTGTCGTCGTCGTCGTCCACCAAGCCCACGCCCTCCGCGGCTGCGGTCTTCCACAACCGCACCTGCCTGTCGTTGCCGGCGGACACGATGCGGTTGGCGTAGACCCACTGCACGGCGCGCACGGGGGCCAGGTGGCCCACGTATTGCGTCTCCACCAGGCCGGACATGTTGTAGGTGCGCACGACTCCGTCGTAGGAGCCGGCCAAGATCTGCGGCGAGGCCAAGCTGGCGCCGCGCTGGGCGGCCACGGCCGGCGACGCGTGGTTGATGGTGGCTATGCTGGAGACCCAGTCGTCGTCGTTGTAGGAGGCCAAAAACGAAGGGGGAAGCACGGCACGGGTGTACTCGATCTGGAGCGTGGCCTCGGCAGACAAGCCGTTCTTGGTCAAGTACTCGTCCAAGGACGAGCGCAACAACACGCCGTCGATCAAGAAGTCGAAGGGCACGGGCTCTTCTTTTTCCAAGAGATGGTTGACCACCTCGGACAACCCGTACCTCTTCAAGGACGTGGGCACGAACAACGGGGCGTCGGACGCGCGGAGCGTCTCGTCGTCCTCCTTTGTGAAAAAGCGGGCTTTCACCTGGGCCTCGGACATTGTGCGTGGCGAATAGAGAGTGGGTGTGTGGCGACTTTCGGTATGGGCTGGGAGGGCCAAGCTTGAGATGGCCTGGCGATGCGATGCGATGCGGGCGAAAAAGTCTTGTATGGAAGCGGCGCCGCAGTGCGGGCGGAAGGCCCTGGGCGGGCCCGAGAAGTGAGCTGCGGCCGGGGCCCATTTTCTGCGTGCGCTTGGGGTTCTGCTTGGAATTGGGTGTCTGCTTGGAATTGATTGTCTGCTTGGAATTGGGTGTCTGCTTGGAATTGATTTTTTGTGCTTGATTTTCTGCTTGGAATTGATTTTTTGTGCTTGATTGTCTGCTTGAAATTGATTGTCTGCTTGGAATTGGGTGTCTGCTTGGAATT